>NW_023421332.1:0-1649 GCF_002922805.2 Oryzias melastigma
TTCTCTGTTTTCTATTTTTTTGTTGACGGAATAGTCCATTGCTTCAGAGGGATGGGGGTGGATGAAAAACTATTACACGGACTGAAGCCATTTCATTTAATTTTTTTTTTTAAGACAGAGCTAAATAATTACGAGGTGGAAATAAATATAGACATTTTTATTGAGTGCTCAGATCGAGGCCCCCAAAGTGTTTGGGCCCAAGGCAATTGCCTACCTTTGCCTATGGTACGTCTGCCTCTGCACTAAGGTTGATTTCTCACTGACCAAAACCCAATTGGAGCCACAAACCTTTGGAAAAATAAAATACTGATTTGTTTTTCATATTATTTTTGCTGTTATAAAACAAACTGTTTTGTTGTTGTTGTTGTTTTGCATGAATAAAACATGAAAACAAAGAGAAAGCAGCTTTTTATTTCAAAATATAAAATAGCTTGTATCTGTTTACAGAGGTTTACATTACTTACTTTCAAAATAAAAGACATCCTATGTCACCTAGATGTAATGTCAGCAGTGATTTAAAAAAAGAAAAAGCATTTTATTTTTGGTTTGCATCCCTAAATTTCACTAACTAGACTTAAATCAGAGCTAATTAAATAACTGTTACTTACATACAGGGGATACAAGTGGCTCCGGAGCCTCAGGTTGCAGATCCTGCAATAGACAATCATTTATTAATTCATTATGCAATGTTTCTATGTCTTTATCCTCTAAATTCCTGACATTCAGGCCCAGAAAACTGGAAGAAAAAGTATATTATCAAAAAGCAATTGTTCCATTACCATATAAACTGTGATTGTCTGTAGTTTAAAAGTACATGAAAAAAATATTTTGTTCCAGTTCAAAGAGGTACAATAGCCTTTCTGTCTTGCCTTCATTGGAACAAAAACTTTAAGCATCAAATTCTTCAATCAGTCATTATCTAACTTCTCCTGTGTCACTCGACTTAAACATATAGATTTACTTGAATATGGAGACAATATGTGTACGTATCAATATCAGTAAAATACAATATTGTCTTCATATCATGGCTGCATCTTTTTGTGAAGTTGACTTTGTCATCCCATGAAATTGAGATCCTTCACTTCAAAATGCTTTTTGTCTGTGTTCTCCGGGCAACGTGTGATCCTTCTGTTCCCTGCTGCTCGGAGAACGTAGATCAGTGGGCACCTCCTGGCCTCGAGGGCTGCTTTCTGCTTCTTCCACAACCATCTCTGTAGGTCTAACTTCTGATAGACTAAATAAATAAATACGCAATCTATGTAAACAGCAGTGTTAATCTGAAAAATAAGATGATGAATCACCCTCGAGGTCTGGACTTAATCTCTTTCATATATTTAAATTGTTGTGCATCTTGTTCTTTTCACACCTTTGTGATTAGCCTAACAAAATGGAAAAAGTGAAAATTGGTTCCAATAAAAGATGAGCTGTAAGATGTATCGCAGAGATGACCAAACTGAAAATGAATGAACAGTGTCAGATGTCAATAGTCTGCAAAGAAAAGTGTGTGATTCATTAAAAAGTCATGCATCAGAGATAAATGGTATTTATAAACCTGCTTATCTTTGCAAGATTGGTTGACCTTTATCAGCTCTAGGTTTAAGTTGAAAAGGAGCAATGACTGATATAAGTAAGTAAAAAAAAAAAAAAAA
>NW_023421333.1:0-1052 GCF_002922805.2 Oryzias melastigma
TTTTAAAATGTAAAACATTTAATTAATCCACTTGAATTTTTAGAAATCGTTCATACCTTTAAATACTTATAATTGTTGCTGTTTGCATTCCATCCAGATTGTCATGAGTGGAGAGTAGCAATGCAGCAGAAGACCAGACAGGAGTGAACTGCAAACCAGAACCTAAATACACAGAGGACCACGGACTGAAATGAAGACAGCTGACGATAATTAACTAATGAAACCTGGGGAGACAGTACCAGAGGAGAACCTGAACATTACAAAAACAAACCCAACTGAATCCTCACATACATAAACACAAAACTGGTGTTTCTCTGTAACTCGAATGTCTGAACTAAACTCATGCATCCAACTTTCATATCTCCTTCATCATTTAAACCTCAACCACAGTATTCATCACTGTTAGTGATTCAATCAAACGGCAGATAGTAATATGTAAAAATATATAGCTCCATCAACACCAATCAGTATATTTGTGAATAAAAATCATAAAATATTGGAAAATACTCCATAAATAAATTTGTCTCAAAGGACAATAGAGCTCTCACATGACTTGACTGGAGAATTTAGTGGCAATACATGTGAATAGACACAATCAAATATTTTTACTAGAAATACATTAAATTTAGCTATGAACTCCAGAATTTTTTGCTAACACTACTAGCATCTTCAGTGGCCAAATTCAGCTGAGAAAATCATCAAATTTCAAAAATGTAATAGAGTTTAGTCTCTTTTTTTAGCAATATGCTAAAACGCTTTTGACTAATTCTGTTTACTTAAGAATTTTAGGCTGTTGTGGACTAGATAATATTTAAGCAAAAAGTAAACCTTTTGGCTAAGTTGGCATCTACTGAAGTTTTTTTATTCTAATTTGGAGTTTAGCTAATATTTTAGCAACGTGCAAACATTTTTGGCTAATTTGTTATCTCCAAAGGTGTTTATAGGCTAATTTAGAATTTAGCATCTATTTAGCAACAGGCTGACATTTTTGACTAATTTAGTTTACTGAGGAATTTTAGGCTATTTTGAAGTTTAGCTAGTGTTTAAGCAAC
>NW_023421333.1:1357-1649 GCF_002922805.2 Oryzias melastigma
TTAACACAATCAGCGCAATTCCAGAAGATTCTGAAGGAGAAAAACGGCTTTTTTCCACCTCTTTTCTCCTTCAGAATCTTCTGGAATTACGTTGATCGTGTTAACAGTTGAAAAGTTACAGAATGTTATAAAATGTGTCTTTAAGCATCACCGGTGGCACCTCAGGTGTTAAGGGGTTAACAACAACCAAGCACTACATGCTATCAGTTCATGGTTTGGGATTTTTGCCAACATGCTGATATTTTTGTATTTGTATTTATTTATTTAGTAGGGACGGATATAAAAACATAGA
>NW_023421334.1:0-1648 GCF_002922805.2 Oryzias melastigma
GCTTTCCAATCACTGGGAACAACAATCTGCAGTCAAAATTTCTATAAAGGAAAACAAAAACACAAGTGCTTCATAATTTAAGAAGTATAACTAAGGCTGAGAGGTGCACTAATGCACTCTAACATATGATGAGTAAAAATTCAGGGGAAATTTTAAAAGTTGTCTCAAAGTTTAAACTCCCATTCTGATCATCTTTTGTTCTATTCTAAAAGTATTCCCATCTGTCTTTTCATTTGATTTGATTTGATTTATTTATTTATTTATTTAAAGACAAGAAATACAAGCAAAATTAAAAATACAAAAGTAAAATCAAGTGATGGTGTGTTACAGAAACCCTTTTGGGCTTATTCAAGACAGTAACACACTTCTGTCAAAAAATAAAATAAAATACAGTAGGTAAACAAGATAACTAAATGAAACAATCTAATACAGAAAACCAAATAACTCTGACATATCAATTCCAAATCAAATTGATTATATAAATATTAAGTTGGAAAACATTTATTATTATTAGTATGTTTATTTAATTATAATTATGCTGTTCTCTGTTGATCCAGAGTGACAGTGGTTCGTTCTAAATCACGTCTGATTGGTGGGCGGGACCATTAGTGAAGAGTAAACCTGCCCTGACCTCCCATCATTCCTTTGTTAACACTCTCTCCCACCGCTAGCTTACAGCCCTTCACAACCCCAAGCTAACATTAGCGGTGTAACAAAAATGGAGAGTAATATTGGAGCTATCCAACCATACAGTTTTGGGCCAGATGCCAGCTCAGACGAGGACAAACCAAGACATACATGGATCTGTTTGTCTGCAAGTGGATACATCAGAATGGGGGCGAGCAAAAAAAATAAAAAAAAATAAAGAATGGAGCCGAGCGGAGGGCTTGTGGCCTACTGACAATAGCGCCTACATCACAGCTACAAGCTTGCTCAAACACCATTTGTTCATCTGGTCCAGGTTCTCAATGTTTGGAATAAAGTCATTCTTAGAAACTCAATTTTAATCTTAATTTTTTTTATATACGTGTCCTCAAGCATAAGAAAAATACTACATGAACATGGATTTTTAAAAACTATAGCATGGACTTAGATGGGAGTGTGCTTAAGTGTGTGAGAACATTAGCTTTTTACCCACTTTGATATCTAGTACTTGGTCATGTTCCATGCACCAGAATCATAATTCAAGGATCCAGTAAACTGATGTCACCCATATGAATCTGAATAGCAAAAATGAACCCATTCAGATCCTCATGATGCAGGAGTCATTCAAAATATGCTTTTTTCATTAAACAAGTGTGTACCACAAACAGAAAGCAGACTGCCTCATGTTCTGTCATTAAATAGTCAATTGATGTTTTTTTTTTTTTATCTAATATTATTCATTAGATGCTTAGACTATTGCAGTCTTACTGGTTGCACCCCTTTCCTAAATGGTAAAAATATTCAGTTGGGAGTGCACCGTTACCTTAAATCAAGAGAAGTAATTCTAAACAAAGACAGACCTGGAGTGCACCTTTACCCCGTAAAAAAACGGTGTTAAAGGGGCTTAACAGAAGCGCCCCATCAAGAAGTGTTAAACCTTACATAAAGGCTCTAAAACAAACATTGTACTTTGTTCACTCAAAAATCCACCTAGAGTTGAATT
>NW_023421335.1:0-158 GCF_002922805.2 Oryzias melastigma
AAATTCAGCTGCACAGAATCCCGTCCTTGGATGGTGCACTTTGGATCTTCAAGGAGAGTCCAGCATAGGAAAAAAAAAACCAGTCTGCACACAAGTGTGCAGAACAATTACTGAATTTGCAAAATAAAAAAATAAATAGCTAAAACAAATGTTTACTT
>NW_023421335.1:454-1648 GCF_002922805.2 Oryzias melastigma
GAATCTACATGTCCGTTTCCCTACGGCACGTGCATACAGTTTAACTGGAAATTAAAACTCCAACTCACCAGGATGTTCAAAGAAAAAACAAAACGTTCATAGGAAAAAAACCTCTGGAGTTCTTCAATAAAATTCTTCTCCCGAATCGTGCTGGTCTGCACAGGTTGTCTGCTCGGCTTCTCACAAATAAAATGTGCGACAACTCTTTTTCCTCCGTTTCAACGGGGCTACCTGCAGGGCTTTGGTGAGTTTAAGGACCATCGGAAAATACAGCTTTTAGCGAAAATTCAGCCTTTAGAAATAGCTATAGTAGTTGTTCTGGCTCCAAAAGCACAATGGGTTAGGCCCTAAAATAACCATGGGTTACACTCTTCCTAAACCTAATTGTTTTCATAATATATTTTCTTTACCAGATGCCTCAATAAAAGCATGTAGTGCATGCTTGCACCACCTCCAATGTTGAAAGCGTTTGATGGACAGATTCTCTCCGAACCCACTTTCAGTGGAAAAAAGGGAACTGAATTGACTTAATTTTGTTGGAACCTGACATAAGCCATTCTCTGCTGGTGATGTCACAGCCTTGTTTGGTTCATCTCTATATATGTTAGTCCTGAAAGGCCGGCGTCCTAGATGGTTTTCACCCAACCTGCCATTGAAGCTCTTTATTGGTAGAACACACCTGATCCAGGTAATCAGAAGCAGATAAGGCAGGATTTCTGGAAAACCAGCAGGAGGCCTGACTTTGGATGTCCCTGATATATGTCAATGAGAAATATATATAGTACATTGATAGGCAACTCCAGGCCTCCAAGGGCGCATTTCTGCATGTTCTCCAACATCCCCTGCTCTGACACGTTCTAATTGGCTAGAGCCACCTGAACCAGGTAATCAGTCGTGAGTAGGGCTTGGATATCTGGAAATAATGCAGACACAGCGGCCCTCAAGGACCGGAGTTACTCATCCGTGATGTAATTATACACCAATGAATTCATGTTTGAGTTGAAGTTAACAGTAGTAAACAGGAGTAAAGATGAAGGCTTATCATAGTAGCCCTATAAGGACTACTTTGTCTTGCGTTGTTTTTATAGCCCTTCCACTCTCCTCAGCTTGTTTACATTAAAAGTGGGGTCATCTGGACCCCACAAGACAGTGCACTGAACTTTTTTATATCATTGATTTTTGAGTTTCACTAAT
>NW_023421336.1:0-1648 GCF_002922805.2 Oryzias melastigma
CAAAGTGGGGTACGGTGCCCTCCAAGAACAAAACATGGCTTGAAACGACAGAGTTTTTACATTATTATTACAATCAAACAGATGGAGGCAATTGCAGAGTTAAATAACAAAAACAGAAATAATGAAACACAAAATAATAATAATAAAATAGATCTTAGCAAATTGGTTCAAACAATAACAATACTTTTACATAACTACTGATGCACAGTAGTATATTTTAGTCTATATAGTAACATATTGTTTTTATTTTTGGTTTCTTAAGGAGCTTCAGTGATTCCTCCTCCAGGCTAACACACACGTTCTCCCCGAAGCTCCACTGTTAAAAGTGAAACATTGGATCAATTAACGAAAGATATGTACCTTGTTACATTTAAAAATAATAGTTTGTTTTATTCAAATTACATTTTTAAGTTAAGTAAACCATCAACTTTTTTTTAGTTTGATGAACACTAATAATTTTAAATGTAACAAATTACCATAACAATAACTCACATTTTATTTTAAAAAATGTGTTTTTTTAATGTGCCAAAGGTAATATGTGATCATTTATATGGATATAGTTTACTCTGAAAGGCATAACAAAAACATATTGGCACTTTAAGAAAAAAATTCTAAACACTTATTGTTTTTTTAAACTAAAACTAAGTTTATATTGTTTCATATTGCTTGAAAGACAGAAATAAGACATTTTGATTGAAACAAGTTCTTAGGATTCAGTTTTTGCTGTAGGCTTTTCAAATTCTTTCAAAATGTTCAACATTAAAAATGAAATTTAGTTTGTTTTGTGATTTAAGCAGACATGACTACAACTGAGTAGGAAAATCCTGAAATAAAAAAAAAGTTATTTAAATAATTATTCTAAAAATCTGCCCATGTTTTGTAAGAAAAAATTGTTGACATTAGGATATTTATTTTCTTAAACTTCTTGCAAGACAGAGACAAAGACATTTTTCCTGAAACAAGTTCTCACGATTCAGTTTTTGCAGTGAACAATTTTTAAAATTTAAAAGTTTTGCTTACAAAAATCCACAGATTTATAAAAACTTATTACAGAAATAAAAAACTGCATTAATAAAAAAAGCAAAGAAAATGTAAATGTAAGGAGAAAATAATATTCTTAATAATTATAAATAGATATTTTTGTATGTTTTAATACAAAAGTCAAATTAGAGTAATTATATATACTGATTCTTAACTAAAGTCAAGTAGAGTTTGATTGATTGATTGAAAAGTAGTAATATATTTAATCTCTCACCCCAACTGAGATATTTCATTTCATAGTTTTGCATAGTTTTCACATTCAAGTGCAGAATTCTTTTTGTCAGGTAGAAAGATAAAGTTCGTATTAATTATACTCAGAAAATAGTCTTTCCTTTACAGTAAACCCACAGAAAAAAGTGAAAAACTTGATCAATTAACACAAATTTTGTAATTTTCTACTTTTAAAATGATTAGTTTTCATCAAATTAAAATTTTAAGTTTAATTTTACTCAACTTAAAAAAATCAATTTGAAAATGTATATATTTAATTGTAACAAACTACAGAGTTTTTTTTTAATTGATCCAATTTTTCGCTTTTTACAGTGTATGTAAAAAGTGTATGTATGTCTCCCCAGTGGGCCCACCACCTGCAGGGGAGCTCTGAAGG
>NW_023421337.1:0-1648 GCF_002922805.2 Oryzias melastigma
AAAAAAAAAAAAAAAAAAACTGCAACAAAACATCTTCAATTTTAAACATTTAAATGCATTTGGGAAGTACCTGTTTTGTCGATTGAAATAAACAAAATGCTTATTTTGAGGTTTTAGACCACGAAACATAATGTCTGTCTAGTCAAAAGATTATCATCATCTATTCAGATTCAAGTTAAAATGTCTCAGTGAGTAACCTTAAAAAAATGATACGCATCAGCATCTCCTCATATCCTGCGTGTAAGTTAATGTATTAATGCTGTTTGTTCGTGGTTGTTTTTCTTTGCTCGCCCCTCTGCCAGAGGTATCGATGCGTAAGAGACAGAAGGTTCTGCATCTTAAGGTTGTCTAATGCAATTAGCTTGACCACTGGGTTTTATAGTTGTGCGTGCACGTGTGTGTTTGGCCATGAGAGGAAAAGACAGGCACGGGGGAGATAGATGGTGTGGATGCATAGCTGAGTCACTTTCTTGGCGACTGAGTGCGTTTGTGTTCATGCTAAGGTGACAAACGTGGGTCTCTGCCGCTCTTCGGCATCAGCGGCGCTCATGTCTGCACGTGAGGATGTGTACAGACATAATGAACCTCTTCATTCGGTCATTTTCCAGACCAGCGATCGAATCAAGATGAAGCTCGTCTCAAGTGGAAAAAAGAAATCAAAGGGGATCGGGTCATGTTGACCAAATGTGCTCACTGATGTTGTGATACACGAAAGACTGCGGCGAGGATATATGCCGGAAAAAAACAAGAGCTGGAGTTGTCATGAAAACATGCAAATGTGTCCTGTTGGTACTCCTTAAAGAAGGAAATCTTTCCAGTGAGTAGTAAAGGAGGTGAACCATAATACTGTTAATGTTTGTGCTTTAGACATAATTAAAGCGTATCAATTACCTGCTCAAAAAGCTGTTGGTTAATCTTTTATACATGTGATGTTTGATTGTATTTTCACTATGATTTGATGTTGCAGCCAACTTTATAATTACAGTATAGTCCTATTTGGAGTTTTAATAATTTAAAAAACATTTTATCTCTTTTTAGAATCTTTTCATACAGATATACAAAGAAGGGGGAAGGAGGGAGGCATTAAGGTGGTAGAAATTCTAATTTTAATTTAGTTGATATTTTTTATTAGTCAACAACAAAACCAATTATAATTTTAAACAAACTTAATGTGATTTTTAAAATAAAAGTAAAATAATGAGCTTATTGGTAACATACACATACAGTGAAGAAAAAATTGTAAATATTTGAAAACTGTGATTTTGCAAGTTCTACTTAAAAATCATGGAGGGGTCTGAAATTTTATCTTAGGAGCACAAAGAGAGACGGAATCTAAAAAAATGTGGAAATCACATTGCTCCATTTTTTAAAGTCTTTCCACTTTGAGGTCATCGATCACATGAGCTTTTTTCTCATATTTACTTTGTAAAGCCCCTCGTCCTTCCTTCCTTTTTCTGAGGCCATTTTTAACTCGTAGGCATTAGAAAAAAAAGTCTCATCTATATTTTAGAGGTATGTCAAAGTAAAATGTGTATTGGGGAGGACACAACATTCAGTCTAAATTTAGCGGGCTAAAGACCACCATTGTCTTTGAAAAATACGGTGATGCTGGTAAGAATTTAGGGACCAGATCTGCTTTTATTTTTTC
>NW_023421338.1:0-1648 GCF_002922805.2 Oryzias melastigma
GGGCTCGGGCAGTAGGGAGATGTGCACACACTCGGGGATGGTGACGGTGCCGCCGTCAAGGTCAGCGATGATCACATCCAGCTGAAAACAAACACTCATATAAGCATGTCTCACATCTATATCTAAGGCTGTGGATACAAACAGCAGAACAGCATCACTGTAAAGAAGAAGAAAGCTGATCTTTTTTTTTTTTTGGAGGATTTTTTTTATCTTTTGGTTTCTTAATAAGAAAGAAACAGGTTTTTACTATAGAAATAGAAAATGTAAAATCGATACTGGCATGTTCTTTTGTATAAGGTAGGGCTGCCACAATTAGTCAACCAATTGACTATTAAAATAGTTGACGACTAATTTAAAAGTCGATTAGTTGTTACTTTATATTATATGGAGTCAGAGTGTAGTAAAGTTGAAAGTTATAATGATATCATGCTAGTTTTTAGGACTATGTTGGAATTTATTAAGGTTTTTAGGCTATTTTGGAGTTTAGCTAATATTTCAGCTACACGCTAGCTGTTTTGGCTAATTTAGGATGTTTTTCAGTTCTTTAAGGCTAATTTATAGTTTAGCTCACATTTCGGCTACATGTTAGCTGTTTTGGCCGATTTAGGAATTCTTCCAGTTTTTTTAGGATAATTTGGAGTTTCGCTAACATTTTAGCTATATTCTAGCTATTTAGGCTAACTTAGGATTTTTTCAGGTTTTTAGGCTATTTTAGACTTTAGCTAATATTTCAGCAATATGCTAGCTGTTTTGGCTAACTTAGGCTTTTTTTGTTTTTTTTAGGCTATTTTGAACATTAGCTAACATTTCAGCTGCATACTAGCTGTTTCGAATAGGTTAGGCTTTTTTCAGTTTTTTAGGCTAATTTCGCAATGCTATGTATCTATTTTTTTGTTAATTTAAAGGTAATGATGGTTAAGATGTTTGTTTTACACCCAGTTTGCGCATAACCCGATTAGTTAGCTAATTGGAAAAAATAATCAGTGATTAATCGACTACTAAAATCATTTGTGGCAGCACTAATATAAGGTTTGCTAATGAATCTTAAAGGGTTAAGAGATAGACGGTTCATAGCACAGATAATATCCGCACAGATGGAGAAGGTGTGGCCCAGCAAGTCAGTCATATCTACAGACAGACCTCAACACAGAGAGGACGTTTTCTCTCACTATCACCTAACAACCTGTTCAGCTCTACAATTACCAGGACTTTGCAGGAGAGTTAAATTTCGCCTCTGCAGCTGGATGTGCAGGTGTCTGCAGACGCACAATGATTGATCCCTTTGTTTGCTCACCGTCCACAACTGCAGCAACTGTGGAGTCGTAGCTAGATGTTAAAGCCATCTCTCCAATCTTTTTTATCTAATGTTCTTTTTTAGAATGAATTGGCAACAAATAGTACAAATGGGACACGGTTTGTTTTCTAGTTAGTTTTTCCAAAAACTGTCCAGGAAAAAAAATGTAGAAAAACTGGACAGAAAGAAGTAAATGCTGAATCTATTGATGGATCACTACAAAGGAAGTATAAAAGCTTCAGCTATAAGGTGAAATATACATATAAATTCAATGCTTATGTGACTGAGGATGACTGTCTCTAACTCTCCTCATCTTGTTTGTAGAACCACCCTAATGAGGAAACTCATTTTGTC
>NW_023421339.1:0-1646 GCF_002922805.2 Oryzias melastigma
CACACATTCTAAATGCTTGCCTAATTTTTCATGTGGCGAAAAATGGGCCAGGCTTGACCATTAAACTCCTGGGCTGAAAAGTTGTCCCAATCCGCCCCTGCTCTCCATACAAAGGTAGTTCTTCCCTACAGACCTACAGGGAGACCACAGTTCCCCAGAGATTTGGTGGATTTGGTGGAGGTAACTCTCACACTCCTGCTCCTGAGAACGACCTACCCCTGTCCCGCACCAGGCAGGAGCTCCTCCGCTCTTATCTTGTGTCACTCACTCCACAGGGGAGGAGGCAAGAAAGCAACCTTACAGTTGAGGATAACAAAAGGGCTGAACTTCTATCAAGTTTTTCCAGTTGTTTCCTTCCTGCCGCGCGGCGTTCCACAGCAGGTTTGTTTTCTTTCACGTTTTCGTTGACTCATCAAGCGTCATATTGTGCAAAGCATGAAGATTAGACGCTTTTTTAGTAGACTCACTGATCAGAAAATGTCTTTAATCTTATTTAGTTTAGTTGTTAGTTTAGCCTTCTTTAGTTCATATTTTAGTTTATCTTCTTTAGTTTATACTAGAAACTTTTTGTAAAAAGGGTCAGATTTGTTGAGGTGGAAGTGTATGAGGGCCAACCGTTTGGCCTGACGTTCTTGTAACCTTTTAATGTAAATTAAGTATTTAGTGAATCTTTTAACAAATATCCAAACACATTTTTACCAAAATCATCCTCACCATTCAATTAGCTCGTCAGATATCACGTCTTATGTGACAGTGGCTCTTCAATGTTAAAATGTCATTTAACAACAAGCAGGAAATGTTCACACAAAGGTCGCTTCCATTTGGTGCCCTTGTTAACCTGTGGTGTAGTTCACAGCAGGGGTGAACTGCCACAGTCTTCTATGGAAAGCCAGGAGGGACAAATTTGCGTTCTTGGCGTGTTCTCTGCTCATTCTTGCACGATCAGAACGTGTCCGCTTTGCCTTGATTACGCCTTAAACTACTCAGCTCAAACTCTGCACGTTCCAAAATGTCCAAAAACCCACAATAAAACCAGAGGAGACGTCTTTGGAACGACCTCCCATGTCACTATGACAGATAAACTCCCACATTTTTATTTAAAAGAGCGTTTAGCTCATTTATTTTTGTCTTTTATTGTGTTTTACCTTGCTTCCTGTCTTTTATGTTATTTTATCTGCAATCTGTGTATGACTGGCTGTAATTTTATTTTGTCTTCTTTGTGAAGCACTTTTTATCTGGGAAAGGTGCTATAGAAATAAATATTTACTTCCTTACTTATTTTTGCATGAGCAGTATCGATTCTGGCTGGAAGTTACGCCAAGACACATGAGAAAATCAGGTCAATTATCAAAATATAACCAATTTTTCACAATAAAATACCGCGATTGACAAATGCGATCATATTTCTGTATCTTAACATACTGTAGGGATGAAAATAAACAAACACGACACAAAAAACAAAAAAAACACATACACACCATTGACGTGAAAAACAATTATTATCTTATTAACATTCTATGATACTATGGGGTGTCTGATGATGACAAAAAATAAGCTCTTGGACATGCCGGTTTTAAAACTTTACAAAGATATTTGGCTTGAACTAAACTGTAGCAGCTGGATGGTTGCATGTTTTGGCGCATTGG
>NW_023421340.1:0-1646 GCF_002922805.2 Oryzias melastigma
AAGCTAACAACATTAAGGTTGGGGTACGAGGCGTATAGTCGACTTTTAAACGTTTTTTTTTTTATTATTATTCAGAAACATTCAAATTGTAAACACAAAACCATAAACTAGCGGGTTTTAAAATAAACGTAAGAAATAAGTCAATTTTTATCAAGTTTAAACACAATGTAATAAGATATTTTAGTTTACATTGCATTATTTTGATTTCACACCCGCTGAACCCCCAAATTCTCCGTCTTTGTCTGCAATTCATGATCAACTTAGCGTCATACTTTCAACAATACACTCCACGCATCGCCTCAGTTACACAAAATAATATATATTTTTAAAGGTATGGTGACTTTAACAGGGACTTTGATACATATGAATATATAAAAATACCAATTGGGTAGAATAAAAGGCTCTGCTTACCTACGACAGCCGTACAGCCATGCAAATTCTCAGAGAGCGTACGTGACAGGCTGAGAGTACGCATGTTATTTCCGGGATTGTCTTGCCGGGGTGTCCGTCCCATCCACGGCGGTTATAAATAACGTTCTGACCGGCGACGGCGACCCAACGCCGGCCCGAACCGCTACACCGAACCGAGGAACGCCGGGAGATGCTGCGGGCCGAACAAGGCCCCTTCTATCCCCGAAAACAGCGCTCCCCGTTGTGTTGGTGAGCGCTCCCGGTCTCAGTCTGTGTCTACCTCCTCCTCCTCTACCTCCTCCTCCTCCCAGCAGTCGTCTTGCTTCAGTCCCGCCTGTTATTTGCATGAAACATGTGATTTGTTGCAGCGGCCAGCCGTCAGCTGCAATGACAGACGCATCTTATCACAAATAGGCTAAAGTTTGCTGAACTTTGCTTTAAAGGTATTGCCCTAAAACATTTAAGGAAGGAAGAGCATGCAGATACGTGAAACCACACAATCAAGTAAAAGGGTATATTAAGATTGATTTGGGTCAAAATTTATAATAAAATATCCAGAAATATATAAAAATAACTGAAAATTACCATCTCAAAGTGATGCACTTTTTTTAAAACTTTGTTGGAGGAAATGAGGTAACGTGCTGTTAAAGCCAGGCTTTTGGTTGGGAACTGGATTAACGCCTGACCCACAGGGATTAGGGACAGCGATAGAAGGTCATATCTTTGAGCGCTTCCACTGCAGCCTTATCTCAGACTATAGATTGACCTGGGACAGTCTGGAACTCTGTGAAAGAAAAAAAACTGTTTGTCTCCTTTATTATTTGGGATATTAGTTGTACTCATGTTAGGGTTGAGATTGCAGAAAAAAGAACCAACATTTTTACAAAATGTATGTGTTCTTGACAGTTTTTTGAGAAAACAAATTTTCCAATTAACCATGTAACAGATCATACAATTTTTGGTCAAATCGACAGTAATCTAGGCTTTGCGATAAGCAGCGATGATTCTCTGAAATGGGTTTGGATGAATTTTGTTCCTTTAAAGACTCACTTTGATGAAACTGGTGTTTTTAACATGCTTTTGTGACATTTTTCTGATAATGGAGGACATATATAAACAAAATTAAGATGAGTATTTCTTTATTCAAATTGTGAATCAGGAGCAGACGCAAAAGCACCATTGAAAAAAGCTTGTAGGCGTGAAGTAGAAGCTTCTACAGCAAGCCACAAGTTCTC
>NW_023421341.1:0-1646 GCF_002922805.2 Oryzias melastigma
TCGGCCTGTGCCGCGCTGCCGTCTTCGTGAAGTCTGATGCCGCGGTGTTACGCAGACCCCCCTCACACCCCCCCTTTAGCAGAACTTCTCCTTTATTTGATTCATCTCTTTTATACTCTCTTTTCTTTTTCATCCATTGATGCACAAACTTCTAACACTTGAAAAGTGGTGTTTAAAGAATATTTCTCTCCACATCTCTAACCGTTCTTGAACTCTTTCTCCTCCTCTTCCTTCTCTCCGTCCAAACCTCCTCTTGCTCTCCTCGCTGCTCTCTTTCCCTTCTCTCTGTACCATCATCCTCTTCTCCTCTGGAAACCTGCTGGGGGAAAAAGAAAACCAAAAGATGAAAGAGGTGACGCTGTGAAAGAATTAAATAAACGAGTCAAAACACCCTCAGAAGGCTCTGTCAGTCTGTTTCTATGAGGCGCTCACGTAAAGAACGTGAGAACGAGAGCAGCGACACGAGCGGCGATTCTCTGAGGGGCTGAAGCAGAGAGGGGCCGCATGATTCCAACTGCCTGAGAGTCATTACTTATAAGTGCAGAGCTGCTGTCGAGCCATTAGCAGAACTGGATTCATACCAAGGTTCAATTTAGGTTAAGCGTCCCCAGCGGAGGAGCCGAGCGGGCCAAAGCGCCGATCTGAAGCTCTTTCCGCTGCATGTCTCTCTGCCCGCCATTAGGCAGATTCCTTCAGTTGGCAGATGAGAAACTCACAACTATTTCCCCCAAAAAGAAAACTAAAAAAACAACAAGTAGAAGTGGAGAAAACGTGTAAAACCTGAATAAGAGTTACAGATCTGGACCCCAATTAGACCAATTCAGTCGCTGGACTCATTAATGACAAAGCAGAGATCTTGTCAAAACCGCATGAGGTTTAGTTTTATCAACCACAAATACACAACGCTCTCCTTGAACTAGACGTTGCATCAAATCAAACGTTATTTGTTTAGCCCTTTTACGACTAATTTAGCTGAAAGTGCTTCATAGAAAACATTTAACAATTTCAAAAACCAAAAGACACGCACTACTACACAAACCCCAACACACATGCATGTAAATTCACACACCTTCACACATACATAAACACACACATACGCACACCTACACACATGCCACCAAACACATATGCACACACAACTTCACACATACACATACACATAGAGAGGTGTGTTAGTCTGCTACAGTATAACAACACTTATTCCCCAAAGAGCGCCCCCTAAAGATGTGGCCGAGTACTGTTAGTCTCACTTTATAATAAATATTTGTTGTTTTTCTCCACAATCAATAAAAGTAATTTGGTAAAATTGATGACATCAAACCAGATGTAATTAATCTTCAGAATATATGATTAATCTGGTTGTTTTCTGTGAACGTTAGTGTAAAAAAAGAAAGAAAACAGCCATTACACATCAAGGAAAACACATTTTATTTTCAGCTGATTTTATTATAACACTTTTATGATATATATATCTGCAAAATATGTTACAGAAAAGATTACAAAGATTTAGCAATGACAATTTTTTCACTTCAGAGCAGATACAAAAAATTTTCAAAACGTTAAATCCTTTTTTTCTTTCAATTTCTGCCATTTTTCAGTCATTTAATTCAGTGGTCCCCAACCACCGGGCCGCGGACCGGTACCGG
>NW_023421342.1:0-1646 GCF_002922805.2 Oryzias melastigma
TCATTCCACAGATCAACAGAGTTGACCAATTCCACGTTCATTAACAGACTGCAGACGTGGGAAGTGGAACTTTTTGTGTTTGGGGTTGATGCTCAGTAGCCTGTAAATGAAGAGGTTTTACATAAAAAAAACAACTTTACTACCTTAAAGTCAGAATAATAGTGTTCTTGATTTAAAAAAACATTTAAAATATTAATTGTAGATATAAATGCAATTATAATAGCAGAATGTTTTCTTTGAAAATCTTTTCACAACAGTTTTTTTTCGTCTAAAATGTTTTGACGTTCTTTAAATTCCTAAAAACAACATATTTTTTTATGCTGCGTTTATGTAGCCATTTTGAAGTTATATTAGGGTGTGAAATTTGTTCTCTGCGTTTGACCTGGTGGGAGTGGTGAGCTGCAGACACAAGAACCATTTGGTGATTTAACCCCCAATCCAACCTCTTAATGTCAACGTGTCAAACTGGGAGGCACTGGATCCCATTTAAAAAGTCTTTGGTGTGAATCAACCATGGATTTAAACTCCAATACTCTAGTCTTAGGGCGGACACTCTACCACGAGGTCACTTAGCTCTTGAGACTTGTTATAAACAAGTTTTCAAAGCATTTTTCTTTGCCAACGGAAAACCGTCTAACTAAATATTGTAAAAAAAAATGTCTTTTTGTTCTACAATCTTTAGTTTCTCCTCTATTTTGGTCAATATTTTTTCTGTTTTCATTAATAATTTTTTATAACAACAGCTGCAAAAAATATAATAAAAAGGTAACTTAAAAAAAATGTATGTAAACTTGACTTGTAAAAAGTCTATAAGCCCAAAACTCTAAACAGACAAATTACCACTTCACCAAAACAACATGTAAGCTTTGTGTGTGTAAAAAAAGAAGAAAAAAAAGCGGGCCATGCTGTAAAATGCTTTAAATCATTTTTAAAATTGAGTTTGTATTAACAGAATGAAAGGAAATTCAAAGTGAGATGCACTAAAGATGTGAAAGAAATTATAATGCAGAATTATGGGTAGAGATTAGACATTAGGAGAACATCATAACTATGCTATATTTACCTTAAATGTGATGTTATTTATACACATTCAAATTTTAAGAATAAAATATTCTAAAAGTATCAGGTAAAGTGTTTGTTTTTTTCTGCTGCTCTTCAGAATACATAACTCAATCATCAGCAAAAGAGTTGGTTTATTTTATCATTTATCAAGCTATTTAGGGATTCTCAATCATCATATAATATTATAATATTCATTTAATTAAATATTATGCAGAGATTCGTATTAGCAGGCTTAAATGAAGGTGTTTTGTATTGTCTCTGTAACAACGTAACACTTGGGATGTTGCCAGTGACACTTAAAACTTTTCAACCGTTAACACATTAAACATTTTTTAAATCGTTAAAAATCAGACTTCATGAACATCAATAATGGAGTTCCACAGGGGTCCATTTTAGCTCCTATCCTTTCCACCATCTTTATTAATAACTTAAACGTTAAATCCCATCTTTATGCAGATGATACCGTCATTTATACGGTTGCTTCTTCTGTCGGTCATGCCTGAAATGAGCTTCAGGAAGCCTTTCATCAACTTGAGTATTCTCTTCCCCAGTTACAGTTAACCCTAAACGATAAAAAGACCAAA
>NW_023421343.1:0-1646 GCF_002922805.2 Oryzias melastigma
AAGAATTCACAATCAGTGGTTCAGTGACAGCAGAGTTACACCCCATTCCTTCCTCCATCTCTCAGAAGCCTGCTGTGTCCCACAAGAAATGAAGCAAAATCATTAAGAGTGATGATGACGAAGACGGGGACTCACAGGGGGTAGGGTGGAGGATGAGAGAGGGAACTCGGACATTGGAATTCCTTCCGAGCGGAGCCTTAGCTGTGGGAGCGCTGGGGGATGGGAGGGATTCTGGAGCGATTGTCACCTTTTCCTTTTGACTGCCGTCCATCTTGAGTTTGCACAGCTTGGCGGCCGCTGTCCTTCCCATCAGGCAGCAGCTGGGCCTGTCAGCCAATCAGGCACCTGCATGATTACCAACAGCTGTCAAAGTAAAAGAAGGTGAAAGAAGGGGCGGTGTGATGGTGTAGGAGTGGAGCTGGTGACAGCTGTAGAGGACAAAGAGGAATGGACAAAAAGGCTTGAATGAGGGGAAACAGTGGAAATAGAAATATCCTGCTCATTCTATGCATAAAAGTGATCCCATATTATCTTTGCAGATGTCTTTTATTGCCATATTGTGGGATGTGAGGTCACACGTTTGAAGGGTGAGGACCTCTCAATACAAAACATATGCACTGGCCTTTTGGGTGTTATGAGATTTCATTTGAGTTAATGAACTGGTGACGACAACTTGAAGGATCTTTGTGGACATGTAGGACGTTCCGTTTCACTTTGATGCTTCCAAAGTTTTTGGTTCTTTATGAGTCATGAACGTCTTTCATAAGTGTTTATGGCACTTGGCTTAAGGTAAATCTGAAAAGCACCATTAATGTTCTCCATTCTCTGTCTTTGGGAACTGGAACACACAATAGCCTCTTAAACCTTTAACAGTTTCCCTCCCTTATGAAACGACTACAGTATATCGCGGCCTCAAGGCATTTTATTTTTCAAAACCACGACAAACCTTAAAGGTTTATATTTAAATGTTTGCAACCAACATCTAAGAAGAGCCTCTACTGACACATCTTTCTGTTGATGGACTAAATCAGGGTTCTCACCTCTTGGTGGGTAGAATATCTATTTGCAAATCTCAAGTCCTACCACAAATTCTTGACTGAGAACTGGGTAAGATTGAGTTTTTTGACCTATTTACTTTCTTCTACCTGTTGTTGCAAGCATGCATTCTATATGTCAAGAAAAGTTCATTGTTAAATAATACAAGTGTTTGTTTTTGCAGCAGGAGGAACTGAGTTGCTTGCATTTTTTTATCTGATTTTTCACCACAAAGCCCAATAAAACTTATTTGGCTTTTAAACAAAACCATGAAAGTTCCTCGACAATATGAGATGGCAAAAATCTAGTGGGGCCTTGAATAGTTCACAAAGAGGCTGATCAGTGCGCAAAACATAGACTATGGCGATAAATATATAATGTAAACAAGCATCTGTACACAAACTGTATTACAAAAGAATAACGATGGATAATAACATTCAGATGTTGCACATAAGTGACCTAATGCCATAGCTATGCATTTTATCATTTTATTTTTGAAAACATTACTTCTATCTTTAGGAGGTTTGTTCAAGGTACTGTATAAAGTTATGATCATTAGTCATTTCTTTTGCCATTGGGTACAGTACACAAACTCATAAATGCATAATTTT
>NW_023421344.1:0-1646 GCF_002922805.2 Oryzias melastigma
TCAGCGTATTTTCCTGCCTTACAGCAGATGTTAGAGGTTTAGAGTTCTGCTCTCTCATCGTTGTGACAGTTCTGTTTTGTCTTCTAACAGATGTTCTGCTTCTTTGTCTGTTTGCTTCATGTCTTCTAATTATTTTAAATAATCAGGAGACCAGTTTGAATTGGATGTGTGACCCACAGTTACTAAAACAGAAGAAGAAGACCTCGGCTCCTCTTGAAGCCACTGGGATGTGAACCCCCCCTCCAGACGGCAGCAGAAGCTGCTGGAACAAAGACACAAGGCGTCACAATCTCTGGATCTGCATGTCGTGTCGGTGACTCCAGCATAAACAGATGAATGTTTAGCTGCTGGATTCAAACAAATGTGAGAAACAGCTGTTTTCTGGGATGTTTGTTTGATGCAGAACATCAAAGCCGACTCAGAGATTAGAGTTTGAACACAACAAACTGGAGAGAAAATCTCCAGCGTGACCTCCATCCAGACCGGACCGGCCGTTGGTCCAAAGAGCCGCCTTCGTTTGATGTTTTTGGTTCTTTGATTTCAGTTTCTCTTCTTCTTCCTGTTGCCGTGCAGTGAAGCTCTTCCGCCGCAAAAGACAAAATAAAAGCATAAAAACATTCAATTGAATTCAATTTTATTTATATAGTCCAATATCACAAGTCAATGGCCTCATTGGGCTTGAAGCAGAAAGTCAGTCATATAATATAAACAATAACTAACAACGTAACNCCTTGGGAGGTCTGAGTAAATCAATGTATTCCTGATTATAGTGGAATCACAGTTTTTCTTTAATTTCTCGTCCTTTGAGAAGTGAAAACACGTCAGAAGACATCGTAGCATGCTACAGGACTAAATAAACTGGTTATCCCTGCCCTTAGACCCTCCCTCTCGGTAAGGAAAAACTCCTAAAAACCTGATTCAGGAAAAAAGAAGAAACCTTAGGGATTCCCACATGAAGGAGAGATCCTATCCCAGGACGGACAGGCGATACCAGAACTGTTAAAGAAAGATTAGCTTATGGAGGGAAAAGAGATGAAGAGAGGAATCTTCATCTCACTGTTACTGATGCTGGAGATGAGACAACAGTCAGTACGACACAACCGGTAGATCTACCTGAGGTCCACAAAGTCTCAGGAAAGACTTTAGAGTCTCACAGTTCTGTCATCTGAAAGTCAATCACAATCTGATCTCAAAGATCAGATTTCACATGAAAACTGGAGATTAAACTGAAGAAAGCTGAGAAAGAACCAACAAAGAGGCTGGAAACAGATGCTGTGGAGTTGTGTAGTTCATCAGTGCAGTTGTGTGTTCATCGTTGTGTAGTTCATCGTTGTGTAGTTCATCGTTGTGTAGTTCATCGTTGTGTAGTTTATCGTTGTGTAGTTCATCGTTGTGTTGTTCATCGTTGTGTAGTTCATCGTTGTGTAGTTCATCAGTGTGTTGTTCATCGTTGTGTAGTTCATCGTTGTGTAGTTCATTGTTGTGTAGTTTATCGTTGTGTAGTTCATCAGTGTGTTGTTCATCGTTGTGTAGTTCATCGTTGTGTAGTTCATTGTTGTGTAGTTCATCGTTGTGTAGTTCATCAGTGTGTTGTTCATCGTTGTGTAGTTCATTGTTGTGTAGTTCATCAGTGTGTTGTTCATCGT
>NW_023421345.1:0-1646 GCF_002922805.2 Oryzias melastigma
TAACATAAATATTTGTTTATTTATACTAAAATAAACAAAAATAAACAATGGCATAATAAAAAAAAATCAATTAACACTAATGTATCTCTAAGTAAATACTGAAAAAATGTATTAAAATTTTTGGGAAAAAAAGAAAAGATCAGTGTTCATCAGAACTACAGTAGGCTATAATATGAACAAAAATGAGTAAATATGATTTTAAAAAAGGAAAAAGACAGGGATTAACACCAAAGAACAATTTTAACTGCATTAACGTAACATTAAATGCAAACTTTAAGTTAAGACATTTAAGAAAAAAAAAAAACTTAAATTGTTTGAGCTGAAGAATTTAAAGTCCCACTCCAACTGAAAAAAATATGTGTTTTTAACATGTTCTTGTGGCATTTTTCTGATAGAGGACATACGAAAAGCAAATTTTCTTTAAAAAAAATTGAGAATTAATTTATTAAAATCGTTGTGAATCAGGAGCAAATAAATACATAAAATACAGTTTGAAAATGAGTTTATATGTGGCTGTTATGTCCCTTCTTACGTCTAGGTACCTGGAGGAGCACAACAGAAAATTATGTTTATCTAAACTTAAAATTGACAAAAGCACCAAAAGATTCTCCATTAAAAAATAAATAATTATTATTTAGAAGGGAAATAAATAATAGTTTAATCCTCCCAGGACAAAATTAAGTTTTGGTAACAGTAAAATAATGTATCCAACAAAATCAAAAAAGTAATCAACACACAAAGATCCACAAAAACACAGAAGTCTCACTCTGATAGGAATAAAATACACAAAACATGTAATAAAAGGAAAAAAAACGAAACTAAATATGGTTACAGCTGTAACAGTGAAAGAAAATATTCTGGGCGAGTCCCCCCCCTCTGCAATGCTATGGGGAGGGGAAGGGGGGCGGGGTTGCTCTGTGCCAACAGTCCTGTCCACAAATCAGAGATGAATTTCTAATAAACTACTGCTGCTCTGCAGAAATCAGAGTAAATGGTAAAAACTTATCTTTTTATCAAGGGCCAAAGCGATTTAGTGACAGTCCCATTCACACACTGATGGGGCCAGACTATAACCACCAGGAGCAATGTGGGGTTCAATATCTTGTCCAAGAACACTTAAACACACCAATGCATCACACCAGCAGGCAAGACAGGAACTGAACTTCCTGAACTTAATGATTCTTAATAGCCTGATTTTATTAATATTTGATATCAAGTCCAGAACCGGATATTGATAATTCATGTAGAGAAAATGGTATGGTCGAGTCGGGGTGGGATTATATAAGTTCGCTTCCTTCCACTCCCTTTCAAGTGATCAACTTGTGATTTATTAATTGATGATGTTATGTATGTATTATTACCTGATTGCTTGAAATAAACCATTTCATTCATTCATTCATTCATTCAACTTCCAATCAAAAGATGACTGGACTGGAACTTTAACTGACTAAAGACAACTGCAAAGTGGGATTCGAATGCGATTCCAAAGTCTAGTTCAAGTATAATTTCAGTTATTTAATTTGCAACACATCAGATTACCAATAAATACAATAATATGTTTTAATTTGGGCAAATATTTGATTATTTTCTGTTTTTCAATGTTTTTTAAGAGAATGCCACCTCATTGCTTTACCACTTCATGTCAG
>NW_023421346.1:0-1645 GCF_002922805.2 Oryzias melastigma
TATAAATTGGAAACCGGTTTGTAATTGTAAGCAACTTGGCCCATTTGTAAATCCTACTTACAAACATGTTATAACAGGGGACTTGTCAATAATAAAGCAAGATGATCTTCAAATTATAATGAATAAAGGGGCTAATTTCCGTCTTTCTCATCATCTGAAACCATCGAGTGTTCTTGATGGCTTGGAAAATGATTTTGATTTATTTATTGATAAGTGGTGTAAGAAAGAGAATAAAAATAAAGAGAGTTTTCAAAGTTGGAAGAATTTAATTATTAGTAGAATAAGAAATAAAATATATTCTAACTTAAAAAATAGTAACACTAAATCATTATTTTATAATGCGAAGATTAAACAAGCAATTGCTAATCTAAAGAATGAATTTGTAATTGTGCCAGTGGATAAAGCTAATAATAATTTTGCCATAATTTGTCAGAAGCTGTATTGTGATATCTTAAAAAGGGAGTTATGCACAACTAATGTTTACGAAAAGGTAAATATAGAGGATGAGAATTTAATTGAAAAGACTGAAGAAATACTTTTTAAAAATTTTAATATTAAAATAAATGACAATGATAAAAAGTTCCCTTTCCTATATTGGACTGTAAAATTTCATAAGAATCCCCCTAAACCACGGTTTATTGCTGGAGCAGCTAAATGTCCAACCCGCATTGCTGCTACTGACCTCTCTTTAATTTTAAAGGAAATTGTAAATAAACTTAAAACCTATTGTTCTGGTATTAAAAAATTTTCGAATTTTAATCCATATTGGAGTGTTAATAATTCACTGCAGGTGATAGATTCTTTAACAATGGTTTCAGCTAAAAGAATTGAGTCTTTCGATTTTGCGACAATGTATACTAATTTATCACTTAATGTAGTGTTTGATAATTTAAAAACTGTTATCAAGAAATCTTTCCTCTTATCTAGTAAAAGGTTCTTAAAAATAGACATTTATAATAAAAAAGCTATATGGACAAACTGCTTTAATACTACAGTTAACTTGAGATGTTACAGCTTGGATATGATTTTTGAGTTATTGGAATTTGTTTTATACAATACTTATATAAGATTTGGGGGTGATTTGTACAAGCAAATTATGGGAATTCCCATGGGGGGGAATGCCAGCCCATTTATAGCTGACTTGTTTTTAAGTCAACTAGAATATAAATATATGATGGATAAGAATAATCCAATTAATTTAAAACATGCTTTGTCAAATAATAAAAGATATTTAGATGATATTTTGGTCTTAAATTGTAAGGATTTCATTGATATTTCTAAAAATATATATCCATCAGAGCTTATTCTTGAGCCTAGTCATGGCGCTGGTCATGAAGATCATTTCTTAGATTTAAATATTAATATTTGTGATAATAATAAATTAAGTTTTAAAATGTATAATAAAACGGATGATTTTGATTTTGAAGTGATTAGTTTCCCATTCCCTGAAAGTAATATACACTCAAATATCACATATTCAGCGTTTTTCTCACAGTTACTTCGTTATGCAAGGATTTGTAGTAATTATATTGATTTTAAAAATAGATGTAAAATCTTAAGCCAAAAATTGATATCAAGAGGTTTTTCTGCAAATAAATTAACTTGGCAATTTAAAAAATTTAGTTTTCATTATAACGAACTTTTA
>NW_023421347.1:0-1645 GCF_002922805.2 Oryzias melastigma
TTTCAAACCAGCAACCTATTGTTTACATGCTCATCGTAGTACAATGAATCTCATACATGAGTTTCAACTGTTGTATCTAAATTGAACAATGTCATGATTTATTGCGTGGTATTTGCTATGGTTTATGTCAGACACTGCAGATAGAATTACCCAAAAACAAACATGGTAATTCACTAAAGCCCTGTGGGAGAAGGAGTCCTATAATTGTGGATCGAGATGGAGGTGGAGTGGTGACAGAAATCTGGCAGAAAGCTGAGCTACAGTAGAGTATATTTTGGGAGCAGCTCAAATGCTGACAAACATCTTGAATATATTATTGTGCCTCATTTGCATAATGAGGTGTTCGACATATATAAATAAAAAAGGAAAAGCAGAACCCAAGCAGATGCTTGAAACACATTTTCAAGGTTTGACCTTAAAGAAAAAAAAGTAATGTCATTTTACCCCTTCACTAAAGGGTATTCAATCCTGCTGGTAATTAGCAGGCGGGTCACCGGCGCCCTCTCAACACCGACTATAACCCGAATTAACACACATATGATTAAGAAAGCAACACCCAAACATCACTCAGTCCAGCAGAGTAAATTCACAAACTGATTTTAAATGTGGGAGTTTATAAAGCTACACATCCAGCAGACTTCAGTCGTGGCTTTTATGCTCAGTGTGCAAAACTCTTCTAGTAACTGTTTTATTTTTACTTTTCAGGTTTGTCAATGGTCTTCTATATATTTGTACTGTACTCTGTGCTCACAAATAAATCACAAATTGCTAAAGAAATAAAAATTAGCCCATTAAAAAACAAAAAAACTCAAAACTCCACACACACATGAAAACCAATAAAATAATAAAGCAAATAAAAAAATAAAATAAATGATAAAAAAAGAAAAAGTTAGGATAAACAGACAGATGGACACACTTAACGAGAAAAAAAAAGATTGGGCCTCTTCCGCGTCACTTTTTGACGTTTTGGGTGTCCCTCACTCGTCGTTTTTTGATGCTTCCATTAAATCCCGGGTCCCAAACCCTTGGAACCGAATGTGGTTTGTACACGGAACTGGTGCCAGGTTAGGATACCGATACCAGTCCGGTCCGCATCCTAAGAGTTGAGGACCTCCTGATTTTTCCCTGTCAGCCGGCCTGGGCTGCATGGCACCCTAGGAAAAATGTGATTTTTGAATGTAATAAAACAGACAAACCTCTGCGGTGAGTCCATTTTTTTCTCCCCCTCCTCCTTCCTTTTTTGACCTTAAAGTTGTCCCTAATGGTGTGTTTTGCTTCTTTTTCGTCCCTAAAAGTTTTAAAGAGGCAGCGACCACACCGTGCACCCCTCCTCCTCCCCTCCACCAAGCTTCGACAGGGGCTGTGTCAGGCAAGGAGGGGCGCAGACAAAATTATTGATTATGTCAAACTATTGAGTTATTTTATTTATGGTTTTATTTATCACACTTTTTAACATTTTACACAAAATGAGTGTTGTGTCAAGTTTGAAAAATGATTGCAATTTGGTGCCCCCTCGAGCAGATGGTGCCCTAGGCGGTTGCCTAGCTCGCCTGTGCCCAGGGACGGCTCTGCTCTCTGTGGCCCGATACCAAGAGGCCCTCAGACCATTTCCGGTTTGTAGCCAGAGGTTAGGGACCCCTGTTTT
>NW_023421348.1:0-1645 GCF_002922805.2 Oryzias melastigma
ACGCTGAATGGTCACGTGACTGCAGCTTCCCGCGGCGAGCGAAATTACGTCACTCTTCAGTCCAATCTCCGAAGGCTCATGGCACCAATGTAACGGGCGTCTCCCACGTTCCTCTGGGTCCTGAACGCCTCGCCCGTTCCTCTGCGTTGTGTTCAAATAAGGAGGATGACGAGTCTTCGGGTTCTCTCTGTTTTATTCTGACATGAATGGACAATAACAAATCCGTGACTGCAGGTCTCCAGAACATTAATTCCTTCTTTAACGGGAGATGGCGCGAACTGAAGACAAGACGTGAATCACGTCTTAAGTCTCGCGTGATCTCCAGAAGGGGGCAGTAAACCCCGTACAAACAAAACCAATAAAAGGTAAACAAAAATACCTTTCCATAAATGGAAATAAGGATTTTGGTGAGATTTCATTACGAACAAAAAAACATACATTTACTTCTGGGTTACATAAACATAGAAATAATCAATTAATAGAAATAATCGTATTTGATATATCTTTAGTTTCCTCATTGACAGGGTCCCAGCTAAGAACCTAATGTGGTAATTTAACCCAAAAGGTGACCAAATGTTGAGAAATTAAAGCTGAAATGCTTCATCTAAAGCACAGTGGTGTTAGTGTCATGATTGGGACTCGTTTTATAGTCTTTGCAGTTCATAGAAACGAGACAGGAATCTAAAAAAGATGGTGCTTAACTCCATGTTCTACATGGCGTTTTATTTTGTAAATTAAAATATTTTTTCTCTTTTCAGTTTAATTATTTCTCTTAAAAAACACAAATTGTGGTTGTTAAATGTGAATTCTGCAATGCAAACCACAAAATCTACAAGTTTGGAACCATTTTTATTCAGCCAGATTAAAGTCCAGATTTTTTTTTAAATAAAATTTTAATAAAAAAAAAAAACAAGGCAACATTAAAGCAGGAAGTTTATTGTTTGGTTTATTGTTTCCTCTCAGTTACAGATTTAAAACCATTTTTAAACAAACAAAAATATAAAAATCTGTCAAAACAAAACACTGACAAATGGGAACTTCCTTGTTTTTTTGTTTAAAATTAAATCCACTAAAGATTCTTTAGTATAATGTGAGCATGTGTCGGAAAAAGGCATATGGATGATAAAAAAAAGAATTAAAGACATAACTAAAATAAATATATACAAAGGCTCCATCTCCTTATTCGTCATCTTCCTCCTTCTTTTTCTTCTTCTTCTTCTTTTTCTCTGATGTCTGCAGAGTAAATGTGAACAGTTAGGAGAAGATTGATGACATCTGTCCACGTTTTCACATTATCAAGGCTCACCTCCATGACTGCCACCTCCTCTTCCTCCTCCTTCAGCTCCTCAGCTGGCTCCTCCCCCTCCTCCGCTGCTGCTTTCTTGTCCTTTTTCTTCTTCTTTTTCTTAGGCGCCTCCGACGTTTCAGGCGTTTCTTCTGAAAGCGACATGGTTGAGCTTGAGTGTCCTGAAAACATTTAACCCTCGTAGAATCGCCCGTCGATTGCTCACCTTCTACTCCCGGCTCTTTTTTCGGCTTCTTGGGCTTCGTCGCCGGTGTGGCGGGCTCTTCGACGGCCTCCTGCTGCTCCACCTCCTCGAATTTCCTCTTCTTGGAGGTGGAGGGGATGGTGGAGTCTCCAGAT
>NW_023421349.1:0-1645 GCF_002922805.2 Oryzias melastigma
CTTTTACTCCCCCTAGTGGAATGGTTACAAACTACAAGGCAGAAAACATGAACCAATGGGTTTTTAAAGAATGTTTTGATAATGCTAATGAGATAAGGGTTTTAGAAATGATAAAGATGGTTATTTAGAGTTAATGGTCAGTTAAGTTTGATTTGACGCCTGTGTTGTTTGAGTAGCATGTACTTTTCTGTGCTTGTGGCTTCAGTCTGTGGTTCTCCCGATTGTAAGTCAAACTGTAGGTTTTGCTAATCTCAGCAACTAAATCTAGGAGACTTTCCTGGATGTGGTATTTGGATCCTACAGCTGAACCTAGGACTTCACTTCGCTCATTAATACTGTAAAATTCAGAGTTGTTTTATTACAGATGTTTTTTTAGAAAGAGAAAAAAATCATTGTCTAGTTCATAAAAGGGTCTATAGTGTGAGCAGTGGTTCATGTACTTCTTTTGAGACGTTGGCACTGCGGTGCTTATACGATCGAAAGCTCGGGAAAAAAACTTAGACTCAGGAAAGAAAAGGTCAAAAGTTTTAATTAAGCTCGGATGAAGTGGGCGAAGGCACCGCGGCAGTAGAGGGCCTGTTGACTCTTGCAGCGGCTGGGGATGAGAGGACAAGGTGAGGAACTCCGGTGAGCACAGGAAGTTAACTGCAAGAAAAATAGTACTACTTGATATATCTTGCTGACATTAAACTTGGACTGACATGTTTGAGACTGGCAGCTGCTGACAGACGACACAGGGAAGTAAGTCAATGATGTAGGAGGAGAATAAACTTGAAACTTGTCCTCACTCTCTGTGCATTCTGAGGATGGCGAGAGTGAGTACTGGAACTGTGTCAGGGAGAGGAAGAAGCTGTAGACTGGAAGTGAAGGTGGAGAAGACGGAAATAAAAATTTCTTACAAAAGATGGTTGTGTTCATTATTCAGAGTGAGAAGGAAAGAGCGACATCCGAACCAAAAATTCCACAGGAATGTCCAAGAGTGTGATCCATGAGTCAATCCAGGTCTGCTAATTTAGAAACTAAGGAAAGTAAACTTGGAATGGAGATACTCGTTTATTGCAGAAGTTACGTTCAAAAAATAACCTGAAATAAGTGATATTCGTGAAGTAAATTCAACATTTTTTAAGGCAGTAAAGCCCCCATTATTTTTACATTTTTAAACTCTCAGAGCTCAAAAACAAATCCAGTACAATAGAATGAAAACAAAGATTTATGTCAGTTTGTCAAGGTGCACAAATCTGTGCAAGAGACACGGCACTGAGGACACTGATTGACAAGGTCTACAGCCAATCAGGATGCAAAACACAGTCAGCATAAAAAAAATAAATAAAAAAACATGCATAATTGGACTGAAAATAATCCAGCAAACAGCGAGACCACAAAAGGTAAACCGCAACATAACAAGGGACCACTGTGAACGACTATGAACTAGAAGAAGGGAAGCACCAGGTTATGTGTGAATTCACCCACTAGTCCCCACTATTAGGGATCATCAGTTTTGTGAGGTGTTATAAAATACAAACAAAAATAGTAGTGAGCATGTGTCCCAATTTTATTAAAAGTCCCAGTTATTTCAGGAAACAGATGAATGGCATGAGCTTAAACAATGGACGGCAAACCAGGAGGACCAAAAAAGTAGCAATAG
>NW_023421350.1:0-1645 GCF_002922805.2 Oryzias melastigma
AATTCGTCTCCCATCACAACACATTTGGCTGCCTGATATTGTCCTTTATAACAAGTACGTTTCCTTTCTTTTACAAAGAAATACTGTGTCTTTCCTGGATTTATGACTAAAATATGCACAAAAGAGAATATAAAGCCAAAAGGATTGAAAAAAAAGTTATGATTTATTTACCAAAACTAGTGCTGTTTTGAACAAATATCTGTAATGTTGAGGGAATGAATGTGTATGAAAATCTATCAAGGTGCCTGAGTGAACTGTTCACTTCTGGATTCATCTCTATGTGAAACTGTCTTATGCTGAACTTAAGACAGATTTTAGCATGACCCTGACCTTGTTTCGTTTTCACAGAGCTTATCACAAAGTGTTACAATCCCCATAAATATAAAACTTTAACTGTTTATTTTATTTGTGATTACTGCACATGTGACCATGATTGAGAAGAAGGATCTGAAATTACATTCAGGAATTCCAAAATCGCAGTGAGAGTTAGCTTAGAAGTCACCAAGTCAAAACGTAGTGGCCATGTCCCTATTTATAGTTGTGGGGCTTCTGTCTCAACCATAAAAGACAACAATTACAGCCCAGATTTTTTTTAAATTAATTAATTAATTCATTTAAAGAGTCACATTTTATTTTAAACGTTTACAACTAATTCTGCAATATAAATATATATATATATATATATAGATATATATCTATATATATATATATTTTATTATTTATTTATTTTTTTTTTGGGCTGCACGGTGGCGCAGTGGTTAGCGCTCTTGCCTCACAGCGAGAAGGCCCCGGTTCAACTCCCGGCTGGGACCTTTCTGTGTGGAGTTTGCATGTTCTCCGCGTGCATGCGTGGGTTTTCACCGGGGACTCCGGCTTCCTCCCACCGTCCAAAAACATGCTTCATAGGTTAATTGATGACTCTGAATTGCCCCTAGGTGTGGATGTGTGTGTGATTGAGGCCCTGAGACAGACTGGCGACCTGTCCAGGGTGTACCCCGCCTTCGCCCTTCAGTAGCCGGGTTAGGCTCCGGCACCCCCGCGACCCCGACAGGGAAGAAGCGGCCAAGAAGATGGATGGATATATATATTTAAATGGAACTGGGGTTTTAATTGATTATAAAATCAGTTTTGCAAATTACATTTGTCCCTAATTTAATGTCATGAAAACATAATGATTTTTCATATTTTTTTACTTTAAAGCAAAACTGCTTTTTTATATCTGGTATCTTGCAATGGGAAACTAGTAAATATATTTTTTTTAACTGAAAAACTGTCTGATTCAGCAAATGGAAAGCAAAACATCTAGGATATTTGTTACAAGCACATAAAGTATAAATCCTACCTCTCATTTTAATATGACTTGTTTAGAAACATCTATCCTACAATAGACAATTTGATGCTTTCCACATAAATATTACAGGAACAGGAAGATCCAATTTACATGTGGATACAGTCTTTAAAAACAAACACAACAAACAAGCAAATAATAAAGAAATAAAACATTAGACCGGTTATTCACAATAAATTGTTCAACTAAAATATACTGAAAGAAAATGATGACTCAAAATTGTTGAAGATCTCGCAGCTTCTTTGATTTTAACTTAAAGTTTTTCCATCTGACAGATCAGAAGTCTCAGGAAGCAGT
>NW_023421351.1:0-901 GCF_002922805.2 Oryzias melastigma
ATATATCGTCTTTGCAATATGTTTATTGCAAGAGTAAACTGGAATGAATTGTTACCTTAAATGTTTACATACATACTAAAAACAATCTCTTGGCAGTATTATTTAAGTATTTCACAAATCCAAAAAAGACCTTTATGCGTCTGATCAAGCGGATGGAGCCCTTTTATCTTAGATGTCCGCCTCATATTAGTCAATTGGAGTGTATGTAATGTTGTCTTAATAAAGCTGTTGCAGTGCAATGAATACAATGGATTTGTTGTTCATTTGTTTTCTATTTGTTCATATTCTGAGAAGTGTGTTTGAATTCCTGTGTTTAAACTGTATTTTAATTAATCTATGTTGAGAGAAGTTGTCAAATTACTGTTGGGTTTTGATAGGTGGGATCAAAGCTAGTAACATTTTTCATCACTTTTATCCGACATCATTCATTAATAAGAAGATATACTATTCAGAGTTCTTTGGTCACATTCAGTCTTTTCACAATAATTCCGTGCGATCTTTAACTCTCTCTTCCTCTCACACACTGAAGTTACTATGGCAACATTATTTGTTATCAACAGAAATAGTCTTAGGTGCTGTGCTTGTCTTGGAAAAAAAAAGCTGCACCATAAACATGTGACTCTGATTTTGTGAGCAGCAGTCTTTTCTTTGTGTTACTGATCAGTGGCATCGCTGCCTTAGATCAGTTGTCCTCCATTTGAAGGTTGAGTGGAAAGGGTTTTGCGGTTGAAAGTTGTTGATTTAGACATTTTCTTGCAGCATACAGTTTTGGTTTTCTCTTTTTAAGTCTGTTCGGTTAGTCCAGGGGTTTCAACCTTTGACACTAAAAGAGCCACTTGAGTCCATGATCTACAGATCAAAACCTAGAAGGAGCCCCATGGACTTACTTTAGCCTTTAAGA
>NW_023421351.1:1088-1645 GCF_002922805.2 Oryzias melastigma
AAAAAGCTAACTTGTTGCTTGATTACTTGCTTAATTCTTAGCTGAACTCCAAATTCACATAAAATTCCTCAGTAAATTAAATCAGCCGAAGTTAGCATGTTGGTAAAATAAAAGCTAAACTCTAAATTACCCTAAAACCCCCAGTAGATAACAAATTAGCTAAATATGTAAGCTAAACTCCGAATTAGCATTAAAAAGCTAACTAGAGGCCAAATTAGCCAAAAAAGCTCGCTCATTGCTCAATTAGCTGAACTCCAAACTAGCCTAAAATTCCTCAGTAAGCTAAATTAGTCAAAAATGTTAGCATATTGCTAAAATAGAAGCTAAATTCTAAATTATCAAAGAAAAAAGAAACTTCAGTAGATAACAAATTAGCTGAAAACATCAGCATTTTTCTAAAATATTAGCTAAACTCAAAATTAGCTTAAAAAGTATAAAACGAACTAGTCAAAAACATTAGTCTGTTGCTAAATTCTAAATTAGCCCAAAAACCTCAGTAGAAAACAAACTAGCAAAGAACGTTAGCATGTTACTAAAATAGAAGCTAAACTCTAATT
>NW_023421352.1:0-1644 GCF_002922805.2 Oryzias melastigma
AATGTCTGTCGAATATCCAATATCCAACTAACTTCACCTCGGTGTTTTAAGCTAGTGTTAGCCGTAGACGAATCAACATTTTTTAATTTGGTATTTATAAATGAAGCTTTATTAATACTATAGTATCGCGTCGAATAATTGCAGTCAGTATATGGTGTGTTAAGGCACCTGTCAATTTGCATATGTGTTTAAATGTAGTCATTTGCGTTTTAAATTACTACTTATTTTGGCTTTTATGATGAAGACAGTACATGTCTATGTTATAACTATTGTTATAACCGAAACCAAAAGTGGGACTTAGTTATCTTAAGAGTAGAAGCGCAGGTTCTGCTCTTTACTGGCCTTATGGCATCTTAAATAGCCCGTTTTTGTGTGTGTTTTTAGAACGACATTGACAGTGTTGATCCCAGAGGTAGAACAGCATTACACCTGGCCGTGTCACTGGGACACCTGGAGTCAGTGAGAGTCCTCCTCAGACATGGTGCTGCAGTCACTAAAGAAAACGCCAACAGCTGGACAGGTTTGCTTTAAACACCCACTCCAATGAAAATTGTCTTTATAACATGTTCTATGTACCATTTTTGTCACGATAGAGGGCATATATAAAGAAAATTAAGCTTAAATTTGCATCCCTGAGTATTTCTTTATTCAAATGAATCAAGAGCTGGTTAAAAATGTCATTTGATAAAGCTTGTAGTTGTTGCCTACAATCTAAAACCGCCAGGCTGCAAACTTCTTGCTCCTCTCCATTCTGATCTATCCACTTTCAGACAAATAGACTGGGAACACTTTTGGAATAGGTGATCCGAGTGGAACTATAACTCGCGCTTTATTGAAAAAGATAGTTTTAAGTAGAAACTTTATATTCTTTGACACGAGTCCATCTCCTTCTTGATTATTGTTGTTTTTATATAATTTCAGTCCTGATGTTTCAGTCCAACATCACTAAAGTTGAGGATCTCTCTAATGGACACGGTTAAATGTTGTATCTTTTGAAAGGCTTGGTGGTTTAGTTGATAGGTATCTACTTCTGTGTAGTGTTGCAGGAAGCTGTGAGCACTGGAGATCCAGAGATGGTCCAGTTGGTCCTTCAGCGCAGGGATTACCTCAAAGCCTCCACTGCTTTGGGGGGAGTTCCTGAGCTCCTGTCAAAGATCCGAAAGGTTTTTCTCTTAAAACGTCGTTTTACTTCATTTTTTCTACAGACACCTTTTGTGTTTTGGTTTACATTAAATTGTTCCATTTTCACCCCCAGTCTCCAGACTTCTATATGGAAATGAAGTGGGAATTCACCAGCTGGAGTAAGTAATGTCTTGGGTGTGGTTACATTATACTGTGATTTTTTGATAAAGTGAATTCTTTTCAATTGTTAGCAATTTTGTGTATGGACAGAAAATCTTTATAATTGCAAAAACCTGCAGTAATTAGATTTGTAAGACATTTGCGTCCTGCTTCTGCTTCCCAGTTCCTCTTGTATCCCGAGTTTGTCCGAGCGACGTCTGCCGCATATGGAAAAGTGGTGCCTGCCTGCGAGTGGACGCCACTCTCCTTGGCTTTGAAAACATGACGTGGATCAGAGGTCGTAGGAGCTACATCTTCAGAGGAGATGGTCTGTGTGTTTCTAAATGAAACTCTAAGAGGATT
>NW_023421353.1:0-1643 GCF_002922805.2 Oryzias melastigma
ACATTAGGACTTCCATTGCTGCGAACAAAGGGGGTCTCGCAGCTGAATCGATCTCACCAAACGTCTCTAATGGATAAGTTACTATAACACTTTTAATTTACACATTTAAGGCTCAAATATAGAATAAATTGAAGTTATGGGAGGAAAACATCTGAATTTAGGTACTGGATTACAATGATTTTTCAAACCATGTTAGTCCGTGTGAGCTTTAAAAACCTCAAATATATGAGACAACATCAACTGTAGAAGGATCCATCTTAAAAAAAAGCCTTGGAAGTAGAGAAAAAATCTGTTATTTCACACTTTCATCTGGGGAAACATGATGGTTTAGGGGTTTGATTTATATATATAAAACATATATATAAATAAATAATATACATATATATAAATATATACATATATATACTGTATATACATATATATATATATATATATATATATATATATATATATATATATAAATAAAACATATATATATATAAATAACATACATATATATAAATATATACATATATATACTGTATATACATATATATATATATATAAAACACATATATATATAAATAACATACATATATATAAATATATACATATATACTTTATATACATATATATATAAAACATATATATAAATAACATACATATATACAAATATATATACATATATACTGTATGTATATATATATATATGTGTGTGTGTATATATATAGATATATATATCTATATATATACAGTACATATACACATATATGTAAAAATATATATGTTTTTTGATAAGGTGCGACCCAGAAAGATGAGATTATTCAGGACTGTCCCTTTCCACGATGACACCAGAACCCCGCTGCTTCGATCCTGACCTTTGCACACACACCGCACCCCATTTATCTTTCACCTCCTTTTTTTTTATTATTACGCTGTCCCAACTCTAGGGACCTCCCTTCCTCTCTCTTCTCAGCCATTCGCACAGGCATCTGTCCCTAACCCTTCTGTCAGGGTCAAGGGTTGCAGGTCAAAGCGCCGCACCACTCCCCCTGCAGAACAACCCCCACCTGCACCGCGCATTGACCGTCAAGACATCCCCCCATTTCGCCTCTCCGCATGTGGACCTCACCGTCACTCCGGGCGTTATAATCAGACAAAGCTCAAACATCCGCCACCTTTGATTTATGGATTGATATTATGTTGTTTTCACTGTTTAAGCATTGTTCTTGTTCAGAAGTGCCACTATAAAGATGTTTAGAAAAACAGTAAAATATTTGACTATAAATGTTTGTGCTACTATAAGGATTAAATTAAATTTCCTGCAAACCATCTTTTTTTTAAATTATTGCCCTTTCGGTGATATCCTGCTGTATGGATCAGTTGGGAGTTTATGTATTAGCAGAATTTTTATCAAATATTTAATCCTAAATATTTTTGAGACAGCATTTTACTACATATGTTAGATTTTTTTTTACATTTTTGCATGTATTTTTTGCATTATACTATATTGTCTTTATTTTGTGTGACATGTTTTACAAAAGAAATAATGTCTCTAATTCAATTTCTGTGATTAAAATAACATCAAAAATACAATTTTCAAAAATATTTTTACATTTTAGTCACACACTAACAAAAAAAAAAAAATCTGAAAACTGCACAGA
>NW_023421354.1:0-1642 GCF_002922805.2 Oryzias melastigma
GGATCAATTACATGGATGGGATTCAGAGGAGGAGGAGGAGGAGGAAGGAGCAGAGATTCTGTATCATGATGGCGTCCGGCCTCCACGCACACACTCTCAACGCGCTGCGTGACCTGCAGCGTGTGCACACGCTTCCCAGCGCCTGCGGATTGGCTGAGACCGCACGCTGCCACATCGCCGCCCCAACTGATGGTGGTTCCAGATGAGGCTGCTCCAGCCAGCTCCCTGTCGTGTAAGCCATAAACAACAAACTCATCCTTTTTTTATTTTAAAGCGTCCACGAGTCAATACTCACTTTTTAGGGCTCACTTTTTTCTTTTTTTCATCATTTTCTGCTTTCATTTTCAAACAGTGCAGTAAAACACATCTGCCCTGCAGTCTTGGCGCAATGCATGATGGGATGCTTGAGACAGAGGCGATGAATAGAAAGGAATATGAATAAGTAAAAACAGACCAGGAGGGCGGAATTGAGGGGTGGTGGGGGGGAGACACAAAGGGGATCTAATAAAATCCAGAGCGCTTTGAGATCTCGCCGTTTCAAAGGAAGCCTCCTCGCCGAGTTCATATCGGCAAGTGGAGCCACACGTTCGCAACTGCAGCCAAGGTCACACCTCCAGCCCCCACAATGCTTTGCGGGGTCAGGCTGCAGCTCCGATACTGTAGAACCTCACCTCATGTGCCCCCCCCCAAATGGTTGCAGCTAGGGGTGTAGGGACTCCTTTAGATATTTCATTTGGCGATAATTGTATAGATTTATGTTGAAAAGACAATATTTAACAGAAAAAGTTGTCTTACCTGCGACAACGCTAGTATCAATGCTTTTTGCTGAAAGTGGTTGCTGAAGATGCTGAAACTTTTTGCTGAAAAAGGTGACGCCATTTACTTTAACTGCTCAAGGGATTTGCAAAAACAGCAAAAGCTATTTGCAAAATGTAAAATGTGTTAAAAGACTGGAAATGTTGTTAATGAAAGTGCTAAAGTTGACCTAAATTTCTGAAAAATTTGTAGCAAAATTCCTTAAAAATCTAATACATGTCAATTTTGCAAAAATATTTAGTGTGTTACTATAGCTAAACTCCAAATTAGCCTCAAAAACCTCATCAGATGGCAAATTAGCTTAAAAAAGCTAGCTTGTTTCTTAAATACTAGCTAAACTCCAAAATAGCTTAAACTTCCTCAGTAAACTAAATTACTCAAAAACGTTAGCATGTCGCTAAAATAGAAGCTAAACTCCAAAATAACTAATATAAACCTAAGCAGATAACAAATTAGCTAAAACGTTAGCATGTTGCTGAAATTTTAGGTATACTTTTTTTTACATTTTTTTTTAATTACTGCAAAAGATTAAAACATAATCAATGACCTCTTGTTGCTAATCTACCTAAAATTTTGAAATTTGAAGACTTTCCCATTCATTTATTATGGGGCATATTTTAAGCTAAGCTAGCAGGAGACAAATGGATGATGGGAAGTAGGGGTAGGTTTACTTTCTAACAAACTCCTGCCGCTCTACAGAAACGATGCCCAAGAAAACATCTCTTTTTTTTGATTAGGTAAAAAAAACAACATAATTGTGATTAAAAGGACACTGGGAATCCTTTGCAAATGCCTCTTTTAACGATTTTTTCTCTCAGATGTATCT
>NW_023421355.1:0-1642 GCF_002922805.2 Oryzias melastigma
TTTAGAGGATTACTCTTAAATGCATGAACAGATCAAAATGCCGCTTTGGGGTTCTTTATAGTGAGGAATCAACAGTAAAATGTTTTTTAAACCTCAAAAAGTAGAATTTTCATTGTTGGGCCCCTTTAATGTGGATCATTTACCTGGGAACATGTAGACCTTTCTGTCTTTGCTCAATAACCCACATTCAAACCAGTTCTCATGATTCATCGCTCGTGTTTTCCACCAAGAAATACTCTGGTCCTTTTCTGTTCCTTGGACCTTGGTAGTCTTAATTGGTACTCTGACTTATGCTATGTTTAGCCAATGTTCCAACTCCCTTTGGTTTGTCTTTTTGTTTGGATAACAAACTAATTATTTCATTTTGTTCTCTTATTTTATTTAATAAACTGTGTTCCTTATATTCTCCCATTTGTCCAGTTTTTCTTATTGTCCCCTTTTGTATTTCCCCCCTGGACCTGAGCCAGGTTCACCTGTAGAGGACGAAACAATCACAACAGACTCAAACTACATATGTGGACAAAGCGTAACATGTGTGTAGTGTGACACTATCAATGCAATACTTAATATGTTTTTTTTTTCTTTTTTTGTAATATTCCATTTTTTTAACATACCAATGTAATAAAAATGATATATATACCAGAGTTACGACAACTATGTCAAAAACATGGAGCTGGTTAAGCTTCTTAAAATTATTATATTTTTGTAAAAATACTTAACACTTTTTATAATGACAAGACACTATTTGTCTATGATTTTCAGTCATTTGGAATAACGAGGTGCAGTGTAAAAGCTTCCTGCAGCAGGACTCGTGTGAATGTGACACAGAAATCAATTTGAAGGTTTTTCTGCTTCTGCCGGTTTACAGTAATCACCAGCAGAGTGTTTGAGCCGGCTGCAGACTCGACAGCGGTGTCCCGAGCACAAATGCGAGACCTGGTGGGGTACGGAGAGATGAAGGAAGAGATGAAAAGTGGATATATTGACAGAGCTGGAAGAGAGTGGAAATAGACGGCGGGTAAAATCTAGCTGCCTGCAGGAACACAGGAGTGGGGTTTTCAGGGGGCTGGTGAAATTGCCTCGGTAACGGAGGAGGCAGGCTCTACTCTCGGTGGTAGCCTCTCACCTCTGAGACTTACTCATCTTTGACAGCTGCTGCGACACTCAAAGACAAGTAGAAAAAATAAAGTCTGCATCGTAAAAAAAAGCTTCAACTCGTCATGACTGTATCCGGACGAATGAGTGCATCTATTAATTCCATTCAACATATTATTGCTAAATCTGGTGACATTCTCACCATATCGCCGTCCAAATACAAGAATTCATCAAGTTATTTTGAGCTAAGTAAATAAATCGGTCACAGTAAAAGGATGGAGAGTGGAGGCATTTTTCAGCCTGTCCTATTTCCTGGTTCCGTCAGTTTGTCCTTGAGCAAATCTTGATTTGCATGAGCAGTCAGAGTCATTTAGCGTCCATGCATGTGGTGGATTCCAAGGCCACAGGCAGGTGATTTCATCATTAAACATTGTGTTAGTCCTACACTGAAGAATGGCTGCTCCCAAAACCAAAGAAGTTCATTTACCGCAAAAACAGGCGTTCCTCTGTAAATATCTTGTTTTTACTCAACATAAGACAAAACTAA
>NW_023421356.1:0-1642 GCF_002922805.2 Oryzias melastigma
GAGCAGACTGATGGCTGTTTTTTCAATTAACTTGCTGGCCTGAGAATCATGTTTGTTTCTTTAAAGAATAGAAACACCGGGCACATGGGCACAAGGAAAATTACTTCAGCCTTTTCATTTCTCTGTGGCTTTTAGGTTAAACTATTCCAACTTTGCAAGCATATGAGCTTTAAACTGAAGGGGAAAAAAAGTTAAATCAGAAGTTTATTGTGGATGTATGTATCTGTGCAAATCTAAATGAGGTGTTATTTGTAGAACATGCATTGTAGTCACAGAAAAAGAAATTTCAATGTTGCAGCATTAAAAATGGAGATAAAAGAGCAAGATATTTTAAGTGTGCACAGTTCAAAAAATACAAAAATGTATCACATATTTACAAAATCTTACTGAGAGATTATGTGCTGACCCTATGTGCCGAGTAAAGAGACAGTAGCAGTAGTTTTACATCACTGTCTCATCTAAACTGGGCAACATTTGGCATGGACACCGGAAATCTATCATTTAAAGCTCCACAGAGACTTCATGTGATAATTAACCCTTTAAAGCAGAGCTGTTGATGGCACACAGGTAATCACAAACGCTCTTCGAACTACCATAACTCTTGATGGTTTATGCAAATATTGTAATTCCAACGGATCTCCAGCTTCAGCAGATGCTGGAATTACAATAATTGCGCAAACAGTTGAAGAGTATTATTAAATTGTGGGCGGGACCATTGGCGTGGAGTAAGCCGGCTCTCCTTCCCCTTCCTGTAGTTGAGAGCTCTACATCACAAATATGATTTTTTTTCAAATGGTATTATTTTATCTGCTCCTGATTAACAACAATTTGACCGAAGAAATATAAAAAAATGCAATTTTGATCTTAATGCTCTTTATACATGTCCTCCATCAGCAGAAACATGCCACAAGAACATGTTAAAACACATAAAATACCATTTTTGTGTGCATTTAAGCACTTGTTTGGACTAAGTTTGACTCCTTAACAGAGACCTTGTGCTTCATCTAAACTTGTAAAAATTGACTTGTCAGGGTTGGCTGAAGTGTTAACTATATTGGAAGATTCTGTCATTTATAGAAAAACTAGACTCTTGACAGTCTGGCCCTTGTCCTGTTGTTATTCGGTACATATAACCCAGATTCAGTTTAAAGGTGGAACAAGGAAAGAGCAGGAGGAAGAACTTTAGCAGACGTAAAGGTAGAATGTAAAAAAAAACCTGCCATCTGCCAGGAAAACAGAAATGATGTCAAAGTTTATAAAAACAAAACCCTTGTCAGGTCTTTCTAAGTGGAGCATCTGCTGTACAGCCTGTGCTGAGAGATGTTTGTTCCTGTAAGCTTAGAGAGAAGACACGGTTACTGAAGGGATCAGCATGACACGCATCAATAACGATGCAGTGTTGGCTTTCAAGTTTATTTAAGTCTGACATTTATGCAAACAAAATCCCTGAACCTGTCTGTCCAAACTGCAAGTTTCTAAACAAACCATGAAGAGCGGAGATGTGGACTCTGATCTCACACCAGTCTGTGATATTTAAATGAGGAATCGGGATGCTCTCGTTTCTTTTTCCCTCCTTGCTGAACAAACCTCCTCAGTCCTCGCTGTCGGTCTCAGAAACTTCCCTATTCACCTGCTTCAGGAC
>NW_023421357.1:0-1642 GCF_002922805.2 Oryzias melastigma
AAGCTGGAAGGAAGGCCGCGGATGGACGGATGACCGGAGCGTTTGCAGTGATCTGGACCACATCCTCCATCTGAATGAGGATCTGGAAGAGCGTCTGCTTCTGCAGTGGAAGTTTTCAGGAAGTTCCTGTCAGAACAGAAGCTGAAACATCTGCAGCTTTCTGAACTTTGACTGAAAACAATCAGCAATACAAACTGAGAGACGTCAGTGAACGAGTGTGTAAGTCCTGTTTTTATCTTCAGCACAGCAGAACAGTCTCCAAACGGCATGAACGATGACAATAAGATTTCTGATGTAGTTCAAGCTGAATGCAGACCAGCAGAAACCCTACAGCGCCCCCATGTGGCCGACCGCTGAAGTGCAGGGAGGAGGCGGTTCCTGCAGCAGCAGCTCAACACACTGTTTTAATTGAACAACTAAACAGAACCAAACATGGGTTTAAATTACAAAACAGAGATTTTACATTATTAAACAGAGCAGGTGATTTCAGCATCAAACAACAAAAACAGAATCAATAAAATAATATTAATAAAATAGATCTGAGCAAAGTGAGGCAAACAACTAAATAATCACATAACTGCACAAGCGAAGGTTTTAGTCTATCATATATTGTTTTTATCTGTGGTTTCTTCAATGATTCCAAATATAACTTAAATTCATTTATAAATATTCTACATTTTGGGGGGATTTTCTTACATCTATATTTATGTCTGTTAAATTTAGCAAAACAAAGGATTATTAAAGCAGATTTATTCTCATTTATTTTCTAATGTGATGGTATTTTAAGAAGATGTTGGTAGTTGTGGGAAAATATTTCTGAGCCAGATATGTAACTCTTCCCAAAATATTTGTATTTGTGGGCAAAAGTAAAATAAATGTTGTGAGGGTTCAATTTCCTTTTCACACAATGAAATGATATTAGACGGATACATATTTAGTATTTTTAAATGATTTTCTTTAACGTTTGGGGAAAAAAATGAGAATTTTAGATCAAAAGTATCATGTTTATGTAAAATATTATTTTTATTGGGTTTTTATTTAGTAGAAATATTGCCCTTTAGGGCTTTAAGGTCACTCTTATTAATAGATTAGTACATTTTTGATGTAATATTGGGATGCTTTGTCTAAGTAATGATGGTAATTGTGTTGTTGTTTGATATAATAGTGTACCTTTTATTAAATGAATATATTCCAAAGGAATAGCTTTAGTGACTTTTGCATAAATTGATTCTTTTGGAATAAAATTATATTTTTGACAGAACTTCTCACTGGAGAGAAAATTACCTCGACCATTCAACACATGAAGTACAGACCAAATATTCTTTTCATTCCATTGAATAAGAAAAGTGATTTGTTTCTGTGTGATATATAAGCTCACCCCACTCAAGGCAGTGAAAAAAAATCTGACCTTCATTTATCTTGAACAAAGTAATGAAGCTCTTCACCTGTTAGAAATGAGAAATGAAGCAGAATGTGACATTTGACCCTTTTTAACAAAAGTCAAGCTCTTTTGGAAAACGACGGTTTCAAACACCTAAAGCTTCTGTGTTTTCTCTTCTTTGATTTTTCACAACCTGGTTTGAGTAATCTTCAGTCCTCTCGACCTAACAGCTGGTTTTGCTGAGAAAGAGTCGTTATCATA
>NW_023421358.1:0-1641 GCF_002922805.2 Oryzias melastigma
GCTCCTTACATAACACATGGCCTCACTGTCACCATCTCATGGCCTCCTGGCATATTTGCATGAAGAATGTGAAACAGAAGGGGCATACTTGAAATGTGCAACAATTAAACAAAATGTATAGGTAATAAGAACCCATCAGACTGTGAAGTGTTTGGATTGTGCTCATGTTTCTGCACAAGACTGACAGTTTTTAGCTTTTCTTACAGGTTGAATAAATGTGTTTCCTTGTACATTAAAGTCCCACTCCAGTCATTTTTTTTTATTTATTGTAAATGTGTTCCCAGTAGTCTTTTAATTATGATTATGCCATTTTTAGCCAAAAAACAAAACAAACAAAAAACTTCTTTTTCTGGGACATACTTTCTGCAGAGCGGCAGTAATTTGAGTTTTATAACTTTTGTACTTATGCACACAATGTAATGTATGAGTTACAAATCAAATATTATGCATGTTCTGATTTTACTGTGTAATACTCCAACACTGACAGACTTCTGAAAAACATTGAAAGCACATAAAACTTTATGTTTTCATTTTTAGATAAATATGATGAGGGATTTCAGTGGAAGAACTACAATTCAATTAAAAATATTAAGATTTTTGGCTTTTTGAGTGGAGTACTTAGAAATAATAATAGATATTTATGATTTAAAAAAAATGAGTTTTTTATGTTTCTGAGTGTGAATTTGGAGCAGCAGTTCAAATCTTAGCCATTCATAACCCGAGTGGGTCAGGCTGTAGTATGTAACTTTCACATACTAGTACAATTCTCTCAAATGTGCTGCTTGGAAAAGAGGTTTCACCACAACTTCTTCAAATATTCTCTGTGATTAAGTTAATTTTGATCTCCTATGAATATCAATACCACGCAGCAGTGGATGCGGTTTATTTTCCCGAACAGAAGCATGCGTGTGAAGGTTTTGCTTTGTGCAATTCAAACGACATCTTTGTGAGTGAATAATGAAACGATAAATGTGAGTTTGTGTTTCTCATCTCTATGTAAAAATGGACAAATTAGTTGCTAGACTATGAACTTCAGCAATCAACAACATTTGCTCCTTCCGGAGGGGAAACGGGGTTCATCTTCAATCAAGCAAATCGTCTGGGTTGCCTAGCAACAGCGACGTAAGAAATGGATGCAGCTGTGCAGTAATGTGCACAAGTGTGTGCACATGAACGCACACATGAGCACACATGTGAGCCGTTTTAGAGTGTTCGAGCATGAATCAGCGCTGCACGAGAGTGAGACAACACACAGCTGCTCGCATGGGTTTACTGTAGCTCAGCGTCTGACCGTTAGCTCTTCATCCATCATGAGGTGATCACCGACAAGCTGAACTCTTTTTCCTGTGTTTTGAAGGTGCAGTCCTCTACTTTCCTCTTATCCTTTAACTCTGATTATTCCCTGTGGGGAAGATTTCTGTCCCCAACTCACTTTCAGTTTGCATCCTCTGTGCTGAATGTCTCTCTGGCTGCTGGTGTTGGACCATAGAACAGCCAAGCAGGACTGATCTCCAGGATTAGCTCTGGATTTATTGAAGAAATCAGTAAAAATGCACTCAAATTTTTAGATTTTAAGCTCAATTTATAACCCACATATCTTATTTTTTGTCTGTTTCCCCATCCTGTCCTCAAACTCTACAG
>NW_023421359.1:0-1641 GCF_002922805.2 Oryzias melastigma
GCATACGCCAAAGAACATTCTGGTGAGGAATCTGCATGAAAAATTAGGGTGGTTCCTCAATGTATCAGAGAATGGCAGAAGGAGATGGTTGATATTGAGAAGATGGCTGCAGAAAAAGGAGCAACAAGAAAACAATTTCCTGGTAGAAGTGCAAAGAAAGTGAGCAAGAATTAAAAGAACTGGTTTGAACATGGATTATTGAGAAAAGACGGAAAGGTGCGAGTGTCTCCAGGAAAATAATCGGCTTGAAAGCGAAGAGGATTTTTGATACGGAGATTGATGATGAAATGTTCCCGGCTAGTGCTAAAAAGAACAATGTTCTCCTGAAATGTTTGTCTGGTGTTGTCTGCATTTCTTGACCAAATTTCACCACTAAATGAACCCTTCACCATTCTATTTGTGATGGAAGAAACGTTAGTCTCTGATAAATGCCGGGCCGACTGCCACATTTCTGGAATAAATTCTACTATTGGAAGATATACGGTATTTGTTACTCAGAAAGTAAGGTAGGCGGGCCTCAAGCTCCTTGCTCTGCTCCATTCTGATGCATCCACTTGTAGACAAATAGATCCATGTGCGTCTTTGTTTTCCTCGTCTAAGCTGGCTCAAAATTGTACGCCTGGATTACTCCAATATTGCTCACCCTTTTTGTTGCACAAGTAGGGCTGGACAATACTCACCATTTGGATATTGATCCGATAATGGTCAATATCGCCGGTATCAATACCAATATTGATATTTTTCGTAAATGGGGTGGATGTGACATGAACTTCAAAATCTTAACTGTTTTTAATTGCCATGAATGTTTTTTGTACGTTTCCTTTTTTTAATTACTTGATAAACATAAAAACAAGAGTGGAAGTATCGATGTCTGTGGGCCAGTATCGATCCGATGAGTTCGATACATTGATATTTGAGAGTTATCTGCCCAGCACTATCCACCGGTAATGCTAGGTTAAGGTTGAGAGTGGGGTGAGTTTACTCCGCACCAACAGTCAGAGGCAAACTTCTAATGGACTACTGTGGCTCTGCATGAACTAAGTTCTAGAAGACGACACAAGTTTTTAAAATTTTGGCTTAAAACAGCATCATCAGAGTAAAATACCATTGGGAATGCTTTAAATTTTAGATGAAAAAATGATGAGAGTATTTATTAGAGGTTCTGGGGTATTTTCTTAGTAGTGGGTGTTGCAACAAAAAATATCCCTCATCATCCAAAAGGTTAACTTATCATTTATTACCTGCAAAACGTTTGCTACTTAACATAACTTCTTTACTGTACTCTATATTTGACTATTTTTGAAATAAAATGCATATACATAGTGATGGTTGTCTTAAGTCATTACACAAAGACAGAAATACAAAGCCACCACTTTTTTGATGAATTCACACTTTAAACGTTTCAGTGAAGCAATGAGGAAGCACTATAGAGAAGCCATAGGCATACTTTTTAATGGAGGAGGTTGTTTAATGGCTCTCAAACATAGAGTTCTAATTCTTTTCCGCCAATATTTTATCTTTAAATAAATTAACATTTAAGAAAAAAGCATAAGAAAGATTTCCACAGGTTACAGTCAGCATGATGTTAGCCAATATTTTAATTTCCCTTTTTTTTAGTCAATAAGGGTCATCCTCGACTCA
>NW_023421360.1:0-1385 GCF_002922805.2 Oryzias melastigma
GAAGACAAAATTCTCATTATTTAACAAGAAAACATGTATCCCAAATCAGAGACTAAAAATGATGCCTCGTTTCCACAGAGCGGTCCAGACCGGATTGGACTTTTCAATGTTTCCATTACAAAATGGACCCGTTAGCAGGACCGACTGGTACCATTTCTGGTCCTTCATTGGTCGTAGGTCCATAGAAAAATGGAATGGACCAATGAGGGCGGAGCTTCTCGACTCAAGATCCAAACTGAAAGTTTTGTCCTTTTTTCGTCTGTATTTTTCTTCACCCCCCAAAATCTTCTTGCAAAGAATTCTTTACGTACAGTATTCCCCCTTATTCATTGGGGTTGGGGACCGGAGACACTGAATTCATGAATATGGAGAACCCAATCCCCCACCCTGTTTCCGTCTCACCCGACCCCGCGGAATGTCCGTTATTGATCCATACTCATCAAAAATACTTCCCATCATGCTTTGTGAAACATTTAATTCAGAACAATAGGCTGTTCTGCAGCATAGAGGCCGGCTTCATCCATAATAAACACCTGCTTCGGATTATAATCATCCTCTGTTGTTATCTTTTTTATTTTCCCTCCACTGATGCAGCTTCTCTTTTGCTGTAGTCGCACCGTTTTGACGCACAGCTACGTCATCAGTCTGCACTTTGATGGTCCAACGCTCAATGGAAACGCTCACCTCGGACCATTCTAAACCGGCCAAGAGGGGACTGGTCTAGTCCGTACTGTTCAGTGGAAACGAGGCATTAAACTAGGGTCACATATCCCAAAATGCCATGGTGCTGCCAACCAATTTGCAAGTTTTTTAGCAAATTCATCAAGATGCATCACTGCGGCATTTACAATCACAATGCGCAGGTTTTAAGAAAAGTTAAAATTTTACGACAACCGGACAATCAGTCAGTGGCCGTCGGCACATTTGGAGGTCACGCGGTGGCAGTCCAATGACAGGAAGGCAGCAGCACCATAATTGACCGATATGATGATCTCCAAGGTCCCCAAATTGTCTGACAATCGTCCGATTTCAGACTGACACCCTCCAGCCACCCCCCTGCTTTTTACAGGTAAAGATGAAAAAGTTCAAACTTGATGATAACAAATTAACCAATAAAAAACTGGGAAAATGGTCTTCTCCCTCAGTCAAATAAAGAAATATCCACATGATTCATGTTATAATTCTAATCTAATAAAAATAATAAAAAATACATATTTACTAAAAATCTACCAATTAAAATAATATGAGCTTCAAAAGAATAATAATAAAAAACCAATGAAACCAGCAGGGACAAAAGCAATGGTAACTGGAACAGAGAAAATAGCTCAACCATAGAAACAGGTAAACAGAGTTGTGTCTTTTTAACAAGCATTACAGCTGTAGTC
>NW_023421360.1:1436-1641 GCF_002922805.2 Oryzias melastigma
AAAAAAAAAAAAAAAAAAGGGACTGGACCCAGATGCAATGTGACAAGCCCAGAACTTCAGGGAGAATGTCCTCTGGACAAAAGAGGCTAAACTAGAGCTTTTTGGCTGAATCCTCTGTTTACAGACACAAAAACAAACATACCAAGTAAACAAGATCCTCTCTACTGTGAAATATGGAGGAGGCTCAGTTATTTTCTAGACTGCT
>NW_023421361.1:0-1641 GCF_002922805.2 Oryzias melastigma
ACAGGCGGGTCTCCAACCACCGAGCTGCGAGCTAAAACCGGCCGGCACCAGGACCTGGAGAGCTCCTGCACCCTAACCCGGCTCCGGTTCACGTCCAGTACCACGTCTGGTGGTACCGGCTCCGCGCCCCGAGAGCTGCGGACCCCCGACAGCTCTAGTATATACATATATATATATATATATATATATATATATGTGTGTGTATAAATATATGTGTATATGTGTATACATATATACATATGAGTATATGTGTGTGTGTGGATATTTTAGGATTCATTTGAGGCGATACTATCTAAACATTTTTTTTGTCTTTTTGAGTTGACTTTTTACAAACAGTCTAGATTTTAAATATTGTTTCTCATGAATTCAATCACCTTTGCAACTTCATAAAAAAACGAACTTTCTTTAAATAAAAGGTTTTAAATATAAATACAAATTGAAATGTATTTTGTAGGATTTCGACTCTTGCTAGAAGCAAAATAATTCAAATACATTTTATTTGGATGGATAACACATTATATGAATTGTGATATAAACACAAAGTGTTGAACAAGATAAAGTGAAGCGATTTAAAAGAACGCTGAGGTTTCTCAAAGGAGGAACTCTCTTTGGCCTGAACTCGACCATCGTCTGCCTCAGTAACAGCTCAGGCCCTCGGTTTAATGGTGTACAGTATATCAAACACACCCAGATCTCAATTATCATTCTTAATGAGGGAACTTCTCTGGAGGAATCCCTTCTCTATCTCCAACCTTCAAAGGCCCTCAAAAGAACATCTAAGGGACTTTATCGGACAAAGTTCCTCCTTCATTTGAATAATTCTCTAAATCGGCCAGAGGGAGATATCAAAAGAGAGGAGTGAGTTGCTGAAGTCTTGAAACTGAAATGAGATCTGGGTTTCTCAGGGAGGGAGATATCCTTCTCCATGATCTGGGTTAGTTTAGAGGTCTTCTTCTGCATGTCTTGGGTCTGTCGGTGTTCATGGGAACACCTTCCATGCTCGGGATATGGATGGACTCACACTTCTGAATGAACATGCACTCAGAGGTCAGGAGGGGTTCAGAAGGTGTCTGAAGGGAAGAGAAAACGTTCAGATATGAGTGTTCAGAGGGCCCGGATCTCATTACATAGGGGAATGATAGCTATCAGAGTCAGAATAATATTTAGCACATGCTGCCTGCTAATGAAGCAGCAATGTTCACAGACTGGAAATGAGAACCAGAGATAGCTCTGTTTGGCTTTTATCCGCCTCATCTTTAACACATTCTCCTCCTCCCATGAAAATCCTGTTTTTGGTGTTTCTAACTTGTTCTTGAGGCATTTCTCTGATGCTGGAGGACAAATATAAAGAAAACTGAGCTCATTGAGTATTTATTTAATCAAATCGTGTATCGGGACCAGATGAAAACGTTTCGTTTGAAAAAGATGGGCGGGGCCAGAAACCTCCTGCTCCATTCTGATGCATTTACTCACAGACAAATGGATCCATAAACGTCTTTGTTTTCCTCAGCGGAGCTGGAATCTGGATCGACGGCTGGATAGTTTCAGAATTGTTCAACATTTTTGTTGCAGCGCCAATGTTGGCTTGGGGTTGTGAGTAGGGTTGGGCACCGATGGGATCTGATGCGGTTCCGGTGCTAC
>NW_023421362.1:0-1640 GCF_002922805.2 Oryzias melastigma
TTGAAGTGTGTGCAACTGTATCTATAATGTAACACCAACTAAACTCTTGCAATTTTTTAGGAGAAATAATAATACAGATTAGTTTGACCTCAATCATTCCCCGAGAATAACTCAGGTCAGACTTAAAAATGTTGTCATTTGCTTCCGAATGCTTTATTTTTAAATTAAATAATTAAGGATATGTTAAACTACTGGAAAAAAGCAATAAGATGTCTTTGATTTTTTTAAATTATGAAGATGATCTTTCAGATCGGTTTTATAATCTTACAGATTAACCTCAAGAATATGTATCAATATTTGATGCAACAGCAACCAAACTGATGCAACTTTTAAAAATAAATGATACTACTGATTCATTAGTCAAACTGAATCATTTTGGTTTGATAACTTAAATTCTCATCGATATTTCTAAACATGTGAGTATATAAATATTTTTCAATTTGGCATCAAAGCTTCACCCGAAGAATGTGAAACAGTTGATGTAATACCAAACTGATGCAACTTTTTAGAGGAAATGACAATACCGTTCCATTAGTCAGACCGACTATCTTCTTTGATGATGTGGATTCATGTATTTGTATAGGTTACAATAAAAACACACAAGAAATCCCTTATATACCGTAATAGAACCTTACCCACAACTTGATTTTATTCCATTCAAAATTGAGGTGTATCAACTGAGATAAAATCTAGCTTTTTAAATACGTTTGAGGTAAAACAATAAAGGAAGTGTAATAAAAAAAAAACATGTTATATGTTCTATAAAATATTTTTGGGCAAATTTCTTCTGGAAATGGATTTGTCATGTACATTTCATGGATCACACAAGGAGACAACTATAAGACATTAATTGTTTGTGGTTATTGAACAGTTGATTTACCAAAAAATATATTTATCCAACTAGTTATTAAAAAAAAGTGATTTTTTTTCTCTTCTCTTTACTTTACATTTCATGGATCACACAAGGAGACAACTTGTTAATTGTTAGTGAATTGTATATAAATATATTTTGGAATGATGTTGAAAATTATATTAGTTATAACACTTGAAAAACAACCAAGCTTAATTTTGTGTTGTTATAATGATGACATGGATTGTAACTTTATTTTATAACACAAATGATTTGGTTTTGGGGGAAATGTTATCTTCAGAAAAGGAAATGTTCAAACCCCACACATAATTTTGAACACTTTTGAATGACTTGATGCAGTATGGTGAAATAATCAAACAAATTAAAACACAAAAAAAGACAATTTCCACAGATGTAATTTTTGAAAAGATAAATTTTTAGGGGTTTAGTGATTCATTTCGACTTTTTGTGGCTGACAATTCGATTCATAGTCAATATTGGATAAAAAAATTTAACCAGTGTGAATCACAAATAAATATCTGGTACTGAACAGTACAGTTTTCCAGATTCCTTGTATTTCTTGCAAGTTCATTTAGGTGAATATTAAATCTGTGTACAAACAAGAACAAGTTGAGTCCACTGTTGTTTTTCCACACAAAAATGATACAAACTGAACATTATTAGATGATTCTACCACACAGTATGGTCACAGCTTTGTAATCTTTATTATTTCCACACATTGGACTGTAATGATGGGTTGATCATTTTTCTGTGTGTCGTCTGCTGTGAT
>NW_023421363.1:0-663 GCF_002922805.2 Oryzias melastigma
GTACAGATCAGAAGCCACGGTTCAGCACATGCGTGTACTGCGGACCACACCAAGTCTGATCCCCTTGGTGCACCCTGTTATAATTGAAATAAATTGTCCGTCAAATTCATGTAAATCATCCTAAAGTAAGTTCACGGTTGTCTTAAAGTCTGTTCACTTGAACCTCCTGCTGCGTGTGGGAGGGGCTTCCGTCAAAAATTTTTCTCGACCTCATAATGGAGGACATGGGTCAATAGATATCAGGTTTATTTAATTTTAAGAGCCCAATAAAAGCATCGGTACACGTTTCTATTTCTGGATTCAAAGAATCTTTCTATAGTCGTGTTTCCATTAACTCTGAAATTTCGCAAATTGGAATTTTGATAATAAATTTTCCTAATGGAAACACCACAATTTCGAAAAAACTCCCATTTTTCAAAAAAAAGTTTTTGCGCTTAGAGGAGGTGGTATTTGGGGAGTTTCAAAACTGACATTTTTCGCAAAACTGTAATGGAAACACTTTTTTCGAAATAGATCCGCTTCCTGGTATGAAGTGTCCGTCCCAAGTGCAGCACAGTGGGCGGCAGGAGAGATCAAACAGCATCACAGCTCATTATAAGTTGCGTGTCATACGGAATATTGCAGCTCCTCCATAATAAAATCACCAAGATTTTCTCATGGCTT
>NW_023421363.1:998-1640 GCF_002922805.2 Oryzias melastigma
CTCCAACTTCACAAAAAGTGCTGCAGATCAGCTGATCTGCAGTGTCCGTCAAACTTTGAACCCAACGAAACGGATTTGCAGCGACGCAGAGGTCAGTGTGCAGACGCAGGACATGAACGCCTGTAGTGGAAGTTCCTCTCGCACTTTCAAAGTTAGGAAAAGACTGCGGCGCACGCATCAGAGACGCTAGCGGTTTAAGCCCGGGGTAATCGTTAGGAACAGGGTTGTATGAATACTCATTCTTGGTTTCTTGTTCATTTCTAGGATGACACAGATGCTGCCAGAGAGAGCATGATAAGAGGACTGATGTTATGTCTGAACGAGGATTTTGACGCCTTGGTCAGAGACCAAAATGTAAGTAAATATGCAATTGCATTGCCGTAGAACACACATTTTTGGTATTGAATTTATGTGTAAAGTAATTGTTACATATTGTATTTTACTAGGGCATGACTGAAGACACCATCGAGGCTACAACTATGGGGATTTTTGTAGCCAGGGAGGATCAAACGATGGACTATTCAGATGTTGGAATTTGCCTGGAAGGGCAAATTGTTATCAAAGACTTGGATAACATTGCTTTGGCACTTGCAATGTTTTTTGGACTCTTCTATGCCCTTAATTTGCATTACCCAAAAGCCT
>NW_023421364.1:0-1640 GCF_002922805.2 Oryzias melastigma
GCCATCCCTTTCCTTTGGGAGTCCGTTTCCATTTTAACCTGGTAATACTGTAACTCCAGCTCATGAATGAGCCGTCCTTCTGCTCATTCTACCTTTAACTTCCTGGATGGCAGGAAGGAATCCAATACCTAACTTTATTAGATTATACGCAATTTCCTGAGTCTATCCGATTAGGGACACACCGACCTTGAGGTGCTTGAGTCATTATCCTCATTTACATGAGAAGGAAGTGTCCTTTGTTGTTGTTTTTATATATATATGTGTTGTTTTAACAATAAAAGAGAACAAACTTATAACTGAGTGGACATGAAGGGTGACGGTGTGCGGTGCACTGACTCCTCGTAAGACGATGGCTTGGAGGCCTGCTGTGTAGAATATGTATCGCAGTGGCGTTTGTGTGCAGTGTGTGGGAGGATGTGTACGTTTGTTTGTGTCACTGAGCAGCATGTGGTGGCTACACGGCGGGTTTAAAGATCAGCATGAAGATAGGCAGACTTCGAGGAACATTTGGACACAGAATTCCCTCCCAGCCTGTTCCACAGCCTCAGACCTCCAGCAGACCAGAGCCAAGTACTTCTGTCAGCAGACTCCACTTTACTTGAAAAAGAGCCCTATAACTATTGCCAAAAATGTCTATTTTTTTTTTAATGTCACATTTGTCACAATAGTTTGTAACTTAGTATAAACACAGTAAACGAATCGGAGGTTCATTTCTTTATAAATGCATTCTAAATCGACATTTTCTCAAGTTATTTTTCTTAAGTTATACGCCTCAAATTCAAATGAAACTTGATTTAAATATCACTTTTCTTGTAACAAAACACCTACTATGATCTGTACTTCTGATGGACCCATTTCTGATCCTACCATGATGGTCACTTCCAAAGAGAACCTCAACATCTTCAGCTGCTTTTCTTCCATTCTTACTGAAACTCACTTAAAATAAGTAAGAGTAAGTGCCTAAAGCCAACTTAGAAAGTAAATAAAATCATTTGCATCTAAAATATTATAAATGCAAGTTGGTTAACTTAGGTAATCATACGATTTTACACAGAGATAGAATTATACCCTAATAAGCTAACAGTTTCAGATTCCTAATTAACCAGTTACCACCTGCTCCATTAAAGATGTAAAGTATACAAGCTCTGCCAAAACATTAGAAATTTAGAAAAAAATATATTTTTTAATATATTTAAGGGTGTCATATTCTGCTGTTTAAGCTATTATTTTTTTTTTTTGTTGCTTCTGTGCAGGCTGCTGTGACTCCGCCCATTCTCCAATGGATCCTGCAGCAGTCACAGCTGCCTGCACTTCAATATGTTCTGTATATTTGAGAAACTTAAAGTTTCAGCTCGTTTTGTTTCCTGGCTTGTTTTCTTAGCCCTGTGAGTTTTTTTTTCATATGGTTTATGTCAATTAAAGCTCCTGGACTCTTCCTTTAATGATTTATTTTTTTTATTCCTGCATCTGGGTTTTCCTCCTGATATCCCAGCTGTGACAAAATGATTTAACCTCTGGAATAAAAAGGTTAAAAGGACATTTAAATCCTGACATATATTTATGTCTAAGATGGTTTTCTTTGAAAAATAAATATATATATATATATATATGACCCACACGGTCTACAGTGTGAGAATAAT
>NW_023421365.1:0-1640 GCF_002922805.2 Oryzias melastigma
ACAGATTTGGTACCTCCCTCTGTCACACAGAGTTGGCTCCGCCCCTGTCCTACACAAGGATTTGGTTCCTCCCTCTGTCACACACAGTTGGCTCCGCCCCCGTTATATACACAGAGTTGGTTCCTCCCTTTGTCACACAGAGTTTTCTGCGCCCCCGTCACACACACAGATTTGGTTCCTCCCTCTGTCACAGAGAGTGGGCTCTGCCCCTGTCACACACACAGAGTTGGTTCCTCCCTCTGTCACAGAGAGTGGGCTCTGCCCCTGTCACAGACACAGAGTTGGTTCCTCCCTTTGTCATACAGAGTTGGCTCCGCCCCAGTCACACACACAGAGTTGGTTCCTTCCTCTATCTAACAGAGTTGGGTCTGCCCCTGTCACACACACAGATTTGGTTCCTCCCACTGTCACACACAGTTGGCTCCACCCCCGTCACACACACAGAGTTGGTTCCTCCCTCTGTCACAAAAGAGTTGGCTCCGCCCCCGTCACACACAGAGTTGGTTCCTCCCTCTGTCACACAGAGTTGGCTCCGCCCCCGTCACACAGAGAGTTGGTTCCTCCCTCTGTCACACAGAGTTGCCTCCACCCCCGTTACACACACAGATTTGGTTCCTCCCTCTGTCACACACAGTTGGCTCCACCCCCCCCACACACACAAAGTTGGTTTCTCCCTCTGTCACAGAGTTGGCTCCACCCCCGTCACACAGAGTTGGCTCCGCCCCCGTCACACAGAGTTGGCTCCGCCCCCGTCTCACAGAGTTGGCTCCGCCCCTGTCATGCACAGCTTAGGTTTCTCCCTCTGTCACACAGTTTTTTGCGCCCCCGTCACACACACAGAGTTGGTTCCTTCCTCTATCTAACAGAGCTGGGTCTGCCCCTGTCACACACACAGATTTTGTTCCTCCCTCTGTCACACACAGTTGGCTCTACCCCCGTCACACACACAGAGTTGGTTCCTCCCTCTGTCACACAGAGTTGGCTCCGCCCCCGTCACACAGAGAGTTGGTTCCTCCCTCTGNCTGTCACACAGTTTTTTGCGCCCCCGTCACACATACAGATTTGGTTCCTCCCTCTGTCACACAGAGTTGGCTCCGTCCCACACAAGGATTTGGTTCCTCCCTCTGTCACACAGAGTTGGCTCCGCCCCCGTCCCACACAAGGATTTGGTTCCTCCCTCTGTCACACAGAGTTGGTTCGGCCCCCGTTATATACACAGAGTTGGTTCCTCCCTTTGTCACACAGAGTTTTCTGCGCCCCCGTCACACACACAAAGTTGGTTTCTCCCTCTGTCACAGAGTTGGCTCCACCCCCGTCACACAGAGTTGGCTCCGCCCCCGTCACACACAGAGTTGATTCCTCCCTTTGTCACACAGAGTTGGCTCCGCCCCCGTCTCACAGAGTTGGCTCCGCCCCCGTCATGCACAGCTTAGGTTCCTCCCTTTGTCACACAGAGTTTTTTGCACCCCCGTCACACATACAGATTTGGTTCTTCCCTCTGTCACACACAGTTGGCTCTGCCCCCGTCACACACACAGATTTGGTTTCTCCCTCTGTCACACAGAGTTGGTTCCGCCCCCGTCACACACAAAGATTTTTTTTCACACTCTGTCACAAAAGAGTTGGCTCCGCCCCCCGTC
>NW_023421366.1:0-1640 GCF_002922805.2 Oryzias melastigma
CTGATTCTTAGATCAACATCAAGCCCCTCTGACAGCTTTTTCATGATCTGCTTAAAGGAGGCGGTAAATACCCCATCAAAGTGTTTTTGCTAAGCAGGAGTAGAAAATGACTTTAAAGACCCACTCTGATGAGTGTTTTTGGTGTTTTTAACATGTTCTTGTGGCATTTTCTGATAGTGGAAGACATATATTAAGAGTGTTAGGCCTAAAATGGCATTTCTGAGTATTTCTTTTTTTAAAATCGAATCAGATGAGGACAAAAAATGCAGTTTGAAAGGAGCTTGGTTGTGGCGCAAAAAATATACGTGGAACAGAAGCCACTTCCATCTAGCGGCTGTGTTAACCTATGGTGTAGTTCACACCAGACGCAAAGCTCCGCGGTGATCCCCGTTCCTCCGCGGCCGGCTCGCACTTTGCAGTGATCGTTTCAACATCTGGTCTAGTTTTTTGTGCGAGCCGCGTCAATTCTGGCAGGAAGTTACGCCATGATACTCAAGAAAATATGGTAAATTTTTAAAATATAACCAATTTTTCACAATAAAATACAGCGATTGACAAATGCAATCATATTTTCTGTCTGTTTTGTTGTTTATTTTCATCTCTATTTGTCACTATTTTCTTGCATTTTTCAATCGCAGTTTTTTACTGTGAAAAATTGCCTATATTTTGAAAATTAACTGAAATTTTCTCAAGTGTCTTGACGTAACTTCCTACCAGAACCGACGCGGATCATTCAAAACTTAGAACGAACGATTGCTGCATGATGCAGGAAGATCGCGTCTGGCGTGAATTACACCATTGGTTATCAAGGGCGCCGAACTGAAGCCGGCTCCGTTTCACTTCCGTGTCTGGAGTGAACCAGGCGTCAAGCTCCCTGCTCTGAGCTCTCATCAATGGGGAGGGGAAAAGGGGGGTAGGGTCGCTCTATGCCTGCCGCTCTGCAGAAACTATGTGCTAGTAAACACAAGTATTAAAGGTATTAAGTGTTGGTTAAAATTTTTGGTTAAAACAACCTAATTATAATTAAAAGAACACTTTTAAAATTGGCAGAATTTTGACCCTAGAAATAAAACTTCAAAACAGGTGTGTTACACTTCTAAAGGTGATTAAATGCACAGATATAATATTATGAAGACACATTTTATTGAAATAGATAATAGTATTTGTTTAGCTCTATGCTTTGACCATAGAGATTGCAAAAATGCATATAAATCAAGCTATTGCTTATAAGATCAATAACTTTTAAGTTTGAAAGACAAACTAGGCAAAACATTTCATAGGTTAGACTTCTTATATTAATACCTTAAAGAATAAAAATAAAAACAAGTAAAGGACATCCTAAACACACAGTTATGCAATTATAATATTGGAAGTTATTCTGAAAAGGTTTTTAAAAAAGACCACATCTTTTATTTTACACAGCAATCATATGAAAGTCTCAATGACAGATGATTTAATTCAAAATAAAAAATAAATACATGTGGAAAAGTCAACATCTTACCTTGTTTTTATGGGATTTAAAAAAAGATGGTGTATTTATAAGGTAATTATGTTAAGATCTACTAACTGTAATCATTTTTTTACGTTTTTTAAGCTTCTAGTTACGATATCACAATGAAATCTCTGCACAAGGGAGCAAT
>NW_023421367.1:0-1640 GCF_002922805.2 Oryzias melastigma
AAGCAGCATCCTTGGAGTGGGGAAATAAATAAATAAAAAGCCTCAAAGGCAGCAAAACCTGCTGAGGAAACAAAACAAGTAAAAGCCCAGATGACAAGAGACATACATGTAATAATGTTTGACGGCCATGCTTTATTAGCATGAAAGTTTTAAGCTATGTTTTAAAATTGGAAAGCACGTCTTTCCTGTTTTTAAAGCTTAACTGGATAGCTGGTTCAACAAAGGTACCATACAGCCGAAGTCTTATAGGGATTTATTTTAACTTTTATTTTATAATGTGTTATGCTATGTACACACCGGACATTCAAGAACACACTCAATGTGGTTTTTTTATATGCATATGATCAGATAGGTTTGTCACCACCTGATACTAGCACATGTTCCAAAGACTGTAAATAAAGATAGACAGAGCGAGCGTGACGTCACCCATAAAAAAAATGTCTTACCTCCCTCTCTAGCCAAATTAAGACACTTCAGTCGCCATTTTTCCACATTACAGGAGCCACCATATTGGAGCCCGACTACAGTGGTCAGTCTGAGTAGATCTGACTCTCGTGTCTATGGTACCTGTTGTCAGTCAGCTTGTTTGAATTCCACATCCTTTTCCCTGAAAGTGGCTCTGAAAAATCTGTCAAACACTTGTGGGCGGGGCCAGTAGACACCACCTACTTCTACTGAGACATATGATTTGTCAGTTTATAACTTGAATAACCTGATTAAGAAAATATATATATAAAAATAGGATTAGCAAGAGATGTTAAGAAAAAAGATCTAGGTTATTCTGACAAATAGAATACGTTATTGCTGTCGATTTTGGCTTCTTGAAGCCAGCAAGTACTTCCTATTTGGAACGTGAGGGGAAGAGGGTCAAGCTGTCCAGTAATATATTGTGTATGGCATGTACTCCCAGTTGGATGAGTCTTGGTGCGAGATGTTGAAGCGGAGAAAAAGTCCATAATCTTGCTCCAGGCCCTTTCGTTCACAGCTCTGTTACAATACATGAAATATTATGTTATCAATTTTCAAACAGTAGGCACTTCCGTGTTTGAAAGGGGCGCTACCAAAACCTAGTCCCTGATAGGTCAAACTTCAACTGGTTATACTTTGGACACACACCAAATCAGCACATTTTGTATGTAGAGCCCAAAATTGTCTTAAAAATATGTGTAGCGATGCATGAACTCAAGAGTTTTGAACATGGAAGCTTGAAATGCGACTGAAATTCCGATTACATAGAAGAGTAGCACAAGATGAAAAGGATAGGCATTATAACAAAAATGTTGAAATTTATAATTGATCTAAGATTTTTTTCTTAGTTTTTGTCTGTTCTTTGACAAAAGTAAGGATATTCCTCGTTTTAACCTATGGTTTTATCAAATGTATTTGTTTAAGGGGTATGATGCTATAGGGGCTTCTGTACCTGTTCTTTTGTAAATATGTAAAGGAAGTAGAGCTGCTGTAATATAAAGAGAAACACAAGCAATACTTACACATTTTCTTTTCCCTTTGGTGGTCTTGAGAAATGTAGAGTCCATTGCAAATAAAAGGGAAGAAGCTTAGAATCTTGACATAGACATTTAAAGAAATAACTGCAGGAGTATATAGCTCAGTCAAATAACAAACAAACTGTCACATAAGGT
>NW_023421368.1:0-1640 GCF_002922805.2 Oryzias melastigma
TATAAAAAGAACAGAAGGAAACAGGACTGAGGCTTTGTGCCAAGCAGAAACCCATTTCAAGCAGACCTACACAAACAGGTACCCATCACCCAGCTCTCACCTCCTGGTTTGATTTGTGATCAGTCTTTTCCCCTCACATGTTCTGTAAACATCACATTTTTTACTTCATTTAGCTGACTTCTCAAAAGGACTGTACATCTACAGTTATTATGTTATGCTAAGTATGTGTCTGTGCTAGTTATTAATTGTTTAAGAGATATCCATGCAAAGTGAATTGTTAATCCATCAAACCTTCAGTGTTTCACTGTTGGAATCATAAACTGTATAAAAGAACTAGACCGAGTAATAGCCTTAAATACAAAAGGGGTTTATTCAAATATACCCCTTGTGTGTAGATTCATAACCCACTATTGTAATGGTAAAATCTGTCCAAAATGAGAGGCTTTCAGTTTGCATCTCTTTGCTAAGGTGCTTGAGCGGACAAGTAAAATAACAACAAACAAACAAAAGGAAACAACTGCACCCAGTAGTAGCCTTAAATACAAAAGGGTTTATACAAATATACCCCTCGTGTGTCCTTAGATTCCTAATCCCCTATCGTAACAGTAAAATCTGTCTAGAGCAAGAGGCTTTAAGGTTTCATCTGTTTGCTAAGGTGCTTGACAGGGCAAGTTAAAAAGAAAAAAAAAACTTTGTTCACTTGTGAAAGTTGTGGACTTTGTTCTGAAGATTAAAACTTGAATGAATCATACAGAAATAAATAAAAATACTTATTTTTTTTAATATGAAAATTGTTCAAACCCAATTAATTGTCATCTATATTTGCCAATTTATCAAATTATATTGAATCAATCTTTATTTATATAGCACCTTTCATATAAAAGAATAACACACAGTGCTTTACAACAAAATTAAAACGGTATAAATAATATAAAAACATGCAATAAAATTTAAAATAAAATTAAGCCCCCTGCTCCAAACCAGCCCACAACACCCCTTTCTCACCACCCACTCTCTAACTGATAGAAATAGAAAATTGGAAAATAGGCTGAGCACATAAATTGATTGTGGGAAACTAATAATTGGGACCTCCCTCTCAATGAACAGCTGCAAAGCTAGCCAAATGCAGCATCACAGGCATGGTCCCGCCTCACCACAGCTCGGCGGTGATGCAGGTCCCCATCCATAGCCACAACGGCTGAACAGCAGCTGACTCAGTAGTCGTTGTTGTACACAAAGGTTTTTCACTGAGACTTTTGGGAAATTTCTAAGACACTAGATTTTGGAATTGTAGATTTGTACAGCTTCATTAAATATTGCACTAAGTTGTGAGTAGTGAAGGAATTCAGACTCAACCATAATCAAATGTTTCAAACGTTAGACGTATAGTAAGTGATCTGATCTGATTGGTCAGTTTTTAACTTGAATAACTTGCTTTACAGAAAAAATAAACATTGAAAAAATATGGATTAGCAACAACATGTAGTAGAGCACTAATTTTTATTTCTAAAAATATCATGTAATAGGTGTTTATTTCTCAATAAGTCTAGGATTATGGCTTCTTGGAGACCATGGCGCCTACTATTTTGAATGATTGGAGGAAAGGGTTCACTTCGCATATACAGTCAATGGTTGAAATA
>NW_023421369.1:0-1019 GCF_002922805.2 Oryzias melastigma
AAGTTTGACCCGAACACATAATAAACTAGCAAGCTCTTCACATATTTGTTAATTTTCAAATAAAAAAAATCATTTTAGTAATAAAGTTAATGTTTTATTTTAATTACAGTTAAATCCTGTTATGTTCGGGTCAAACTGACCCATGAAAATGAGTGAATTTGATCCAAACACATGATAAACTACAAATCTCTTCACATATTTGTGAATTTTCAAATAAAAAAATCATTTTAGTAATAAAGTTAATGTTTTTTTAATTACAGTTAAATCCTATTATGTTCGGGTCAAACTGACCCATGAAAATGAGTGAATTTGACCCAAACACGTGATAAACTACAAATCTCTTCACATATTTGTGAATTTTTAAAGAAAATGTGATTTTAGTAATAAAGTTAATGTTTTATTTAATTGACAACAATAAATCACATTGTGTTCGGGTCAAACTGACCCCTTTATCATGGATCAATTTGATCCGAACACATGGAGAACGACAAATCTCTTAACATACTTGTGAATTTTCACATAGAAAATGTGATTTTAGTAATAACGTTAATGTTATTTTAATTGATAACAATAACTCATATTGTGTTCGGGTCAAAGTGACCCCTGAAAACGGGCTATTTTGACCCGAATTCCTGATAGACAACTCTTCACATATTTGTGAATTTTTCCATAGAAAATGTGATTTTAGTAATAGAGTTAATCATGTGTTATCATATGTTCGGGTCAAACTGACCCAAACACTTACAAGGGTTCATCATAAGTTTGTTTGAAGGCAACGTCATGGGAGTGTGAGTCTCCTCCATCCTCTCGTGTTGCTGGTGTTTTGATGGTCTGGTTTACAGAAGGACTGGATAAACCTGACGCAGTGTGTCTGTTTGCGTTCTGTCCATTTCTTTGAGTTCGATACGATCGTTTTTTTTCCCAAACAGGTCCGTCGAGTCGGATTAAAGGAACGACTCCCAACATGTTGCCACTTTGTTTGAGAAGAGTGGTGGTGACGGAGTGGAGCGTGAGGGGGG
>NW_023421369.1:1067-1640 GCF_002922805.2 Oryzias melastigma
TTTCTTGCTGGAAGGAAAATGCAATACTGTGTCTGCTAATCATGACGATAAAAAAAAAGATTGATAGGTCACTTGAGCGGCCCGATCCACACGTTTACTATCAAGTAATTTATACCTCCATAATTTTAATTATTAGTATTCATGAACGAATATAATCAACTGGATTATGTTACTTATTTTCATCTGTTCTTCTTTTTCTTTCTCTTGCAGTTTTTATATAATAGTCAGTTATATAAATATTCTGGCCTTCTGCTGACCTTAAATGGTGTTAATGCACCGTGGTCATTTCACATATTCTTTCACTAGAATGACCTCCAGATCACAGCCAATATTTTAGCATTGTTCGATTCTATTCAGCTATTTTCACATTTGACCTTTTTGTACAAGTTTGAATTTTTTTTATCTTTTTACATTCTTAGCCTACAGAAAAATGTAATTTCAGGAAGTTAATGTAACCTCCTGAACATTAAGATGGACAAATAAAAGTTTGGGCAGTTAATGTGGTCTTTATGGTTTTGTTCAGCTTTTTTGTACTTTATTTGGCTAATATAGCATGTAGTTTTAAAGTTTTAG
>NW_023421370.1:0-1640 GCF_002922805.2 Oryzias melastigma
ATTTGTATTATTTTTTATTAAACATAAAAAAATCATGTCATTTAATCAATGGAAAATATTACTTTCGTCAGTTTCCCCATTGTTTTAATGGAATGTTATGTTTATCATGATATTCTTATTCAGTTATGGCATGTTTTTTATTTTATTGAAGTTTCTATTTTGTTTTTCAACAACTTTAACAAACCAGAACCACCTCCACCACTTTGTTGTGGAACTGTGAAATGCACGGAAGCTCCACCCACAAAAAAATGTTAATTATTTAATTTTGATTCAAAAATTTGTGCTCACGAGTTGTTTTTGTGAAAAAAAAAAACCATTCAGTTGAAACAAAGGAGTTTATGCAGGTTGATTCGTGGATCGTGATGTTGTCACCATAATAATATAAATTACCTTTTTTTATTTAGCAAAAAAAGATAGTAATAATGGTTCTTGTAGGTCAAAATGTTTCTTGATAGTTGACAAGATTGTGAACAAATCCATTGGAAACTCAACCACTCCCAACACATTAAAAAACACTGGGACGGTTCAGCTCTGATTTTGTAGTTGTTTGCTTGTAATGTATGGAAAAAAAATAGAAACTAATTTGTCAATTTGTGATCAACGTAGTATATTTTACAGCTGTATAGGAGGCAATCACATGTATTGAAGATGTCAACGTCAGACTCAATAAGGAGAATTCCTTTTTTATCTGAACATATATTTAGATAAAAAAAACCTTAAGAGATTTTAATTGAATCTTGATTATAGAAAATATGTATTTCATCTGCTGGACAAACTTTGCGGACTTCTTCTGCAGGCCCAGAGTAAATAAATTCTCCCTTAAGCTTAAGTACACCACATGTGGCTCAGTGTGCAATGAATGCTTTCAAGACAAATGAAAATAATGGGAATAAGCAGAATGACATTTAAAGTTCCACCTGGTCATTTTTTGATCTATTGTAAAAGCTTCTTTTATTTATAATAATGCAATTTTTAGCCAAATCAAAAAATGGTGCAACATAAATGGCGATCAATAATGGATCTATCCAGCCGTACAGTTTTCACCCAGATTCCCGCTCAGATGAGGAAAACAAAGACGTTCATGGTTCTATTTGTCTGCAAGTGGATGCATCAGAATGGAGTGGAGCAGGGAGCTTCTGGCTTGCCGTAGTGGCTTCACACCAACAAGAATTTTTTTTTTCAACTGTATTTTTTCGTCTTCTCCTGTTTCACAAGGATTTGAATAAAAAATACTCAAGCAACTCAAGGCTTCATTTGATCTGATTTATGTAATCTATCATCAGAAAAAAGGCACAAAAAATTCTAAAAGCTACAAAAACACAATTTTCCTCTTTAAAAACAGAAATAAAACCAATCAAGAAACAATTTAATCCGATGTCAAGATTATTTAAGATAGTGTGCATCAACATTGAAATTCTTCTTCTTTCAAACACATTTTTAACACATGCACTGAAAGAAGTGAAACATCGGATACATCAACAAAAGTTCTGTCATTTGTATCATTTAAAATGAAATAAAATCTCTTAACCTAAAAATGTTGTTTGATAAAAATAACATTTTTTTAATATACAAAATTACAGAACTTTTACTCTGTAATTTTTAGTTTGCATTAAGCAATAGTTTTCTTTTTATGAAAATGT
>NW_023421371.1:0-1639 GCF_002922805.2 Oryzias melastigma
TTCAAGAACACGCTAAAGTGTGAATGCTTGTTTAGCTGCTGTCCATACAGTACGAGAAGGGAGGTGGATTGCTCTTCTCCTTCTGTTTACTAGAGCATATCCGCCGTCTATAATTAGAAGAGAAATGTTGAAGTGGTGCAAATCTCATTAATTTTGCTCCAAGCTTTGTCTTTCACAGCTTTATGAAAGACTTGGTGTCATAGAACTCCATCCGGGAAGGAACCACAATTATTCATTTCTCCTCCATGATCAGTTTTCAGACGGTTAGCACTTCAATTGAAAAGGATGCTAACGATAGCTAACCCGAGTCCCTGATTTGTCAACTCGTTTTACTTTTAGGCTGAATGCAAAGACATTTAGCCCTCCAGATTTGGACGTTAGACCCACTCTATGATGGCATCAATAGTCACTGGTCATCTACATTAGCATGTAGCTGCTAGCACTCGGAAAATAAACAATAACATCAGTTTTATTAGGGATAGGAAGCCCTAAGTTTCTATGGCTGCACCTGAAAAGTGCATCAGTGTGCACTTTTAAAGGCTCTGTACGCACTTTGGTGAGAGAGTAGTGTGAACGTAGCTCAACACCTCTTCCCTTTACCAGAAGCAAACTCTCAGAGAGCTCTGGTGATCAGGAGCTAGCTTCATTGTGAATGAATAAATGGTTTATTGTTCATGCCATTTTTACAAGGAAACATACACTCTTTGGGCTTGAACAATTGGAACAGAATGAAGAAAAATTCTATAATCTATAATCAGTTTCTTTTTCTTAAGCAAAAATTGTCCATACAACAAGCTAATCACTCTGTCGCGAAATGTTTTGGCACATCTCCAAACATTAGCTGCTTTAGCTAACAAGCATACTAGCTACTCAACACTCTCAGTTTTGTATTGGAGTGAAAAGAGCGACGGCACCTAAACCTGCCATCACCATGGTCAAATGCAGGCTGCAAACCAGACCGCCTGGAAATATGAGGGGCTGTACAAGACATTATTTATTCTGAACCATTCACATTCATACATTCTTGCTCTCACATTCATATATACTCTCTTTCGCATACATATGGACAAGCTTAGTTCCTCATATCTGCCTGTTCGAGACTGTTATTATCAAATATACACATAAATCTGGACTCATCTCTGACTGAACGTCTAATTAAGCTGCTGTCCAAATATTTTGAAGCATTTTTAGAAAATCAAACACACAGTTCATTTCAAGACAACTGAAGTTCCAGGTGGGTCAGACTTTTCTCATTCAAATAAATCACCAAAATAAATCCAAACAAATCCATATCAGACATTTCTGTTTTAGATGTGTGATGTATTTCTGATATTTTTTATAATAAAAACATAAAGTACATTGGGTGCTTCCCAATCAACTTGTTACACCACAAGTTGCTAAATGATGTCTTAAAGATGTAGAGAATCTTGACTTTTAAAATTCTCTTCTAAAATACCAAAAGTCATAAGAAAGCTGAGGCACTTATTGTGCGGTTTGAGGAGGAAAAGGAAACAAACAGTGCTTTTCCATTCAGAGATAATTGCAGGCCATGTTCTTAGCATGAAGAGTTGTTCAACTCTGCAGCCATGCACAGAAAAAACGGCCCTAAAATCCTGTCAAGGACAGTTATGGGATTTGT
>NW_023421372.1:0-1639 GCF_002922805.2 Oryzias melastigma
GGTCTAAAAATGTACCAAAAGCAGGATCTTATTGGGAGCAAACAAGTCAGGAGGTATAACTAAACTTAATCACATCATTAATTTTTTACATTATTATTCATTACAGGCTTTGGAGAAAATAAAATAAAATTACAATATATCAGAATTAAAAAACATGGAGGTTAAATTTCCATTGAATCATTTCAAAGGAGGTGAGGGTTCTAAGGAAGAGAAGGATTAGTTGACATTTTGGATCTTTTTTTTTTTCTTCTTAGGTTTTAATTTTTGATTCAGCCGATGCTGTTCACTTCCCCGGCTCAGTTTCGCTCTGATCAGTTATTCATTGCCTTTTTGCACTGTGTCATGCTGTAAACTAAGAGGCCACAGAGTCACATCAGGACACTGTAACAGAAGAAGCTGTCGCAGTGAATGAAGGAAGAGTCTCATTCAGTTAAAGACACAGAAAGAAGAGTGGTTTCAATTCCATCCACTGGCAGGAGTCCTTAAAAAGAGCTTTAATGGATGCAAAATGAAAATTTGGATAAAACAGAAAAGCAGAACCAGATCTCAATTCAATGCATTCAAGGTAGAAATTTTAATTGTTTTATGATTGTTTTTCTTTTAATGAATTTTTACAATGGAGTATCAGGGCCACCAAAAAAAAAGAAAAAAAAAATCTCGTAAATTTACGACCTTAAATCTCGTAAATGTACGCGATTAAAGTCGAAGTGAGCCTACAGTCCATCAAGCCAACGCCGTGTGCAGTAGCAGACTGACTAAACTGTAAAAAGCGTCTTCGATTTCAACAGGTGAGCTAAATGTTTAAAACGTAACAAATGTTCGGAAACTTCTTAGTTTGATCTACAGTTTATTAAAGTTTTAATCATTGATGGGTGGCTTGCAGGATCTGCAGAGCCCGTTGATGAAGCCATCCATATCCCTGCTGCAGCTGTCCACTTCCAGGCATTTCTTCCTCCATGAAAGACCAGATCTCCTCCAAATCTGCGTGGTGCTTCCATCTGAAGAGGCCCAGTTTTCAGAATTTTCAATGTTGGTAAATTTGCGAATTTTTTTTTCTCGTAATTTTATGAGATTAGAATTGGTAAATTTATGAAGAAAAAGTCATAAATTTAACCCATAACTTTTTAGGTCATAAGTATATTACTTTTTTTCTCGTGAATTTAAATAAATTTGAAGTTGCAATAAAAAAAATATTTTTTGCTTTTAAACACTCCCTAGTATTTTGTTGTAAATTTTAAATGATCGATAACTAAAAACTTAAAATAGTTTAAGGTAAAAGTAACAAGTTCTGCTGCAAGCACTTGTAACAGTCAAAAAAAACAAAAAAAAAACAAATTGGATATCCTAAGAAAAACTTCCATCGTCGTCGGAAAAGGCTAAGTGAACAATGAAGTCAGTCCGAGGTTTTATAGCAGGCGTTCTCAAAGTGTGGCCCACGGGCCGATGGGTGTGGCCCTCAATAGATCATAACAAGCTTTTTTACGCCTTTCTTTCACATTTTTTTATTGAACGATAATTGCATTTAGCATAAAAAACAATAATAATAAGCAACAAAGCATAAAACGAACTGCAGTAAATGACATATAAATGACAAATACATCTAATTTTACAGGGAATGTTGCATTCTGAATTTTATATT
>NW_023421373.1:0-1639 GCF_002922805.2 Oryzias melastigma
GCCACTCCTCCAGGAGGTGGAGGGACGGCCCGAGATGCAACGGAGACAAAACTAATTAACTGATGGTCATGAGACGGAGTCTCCACAGTTGTAGACGGATCAGAGTAAATCTGGAGTAAGGCTTAGATTTCTGTCAAATAAATCAGTGTTTTTGGATCCTATCAATTAAATCTGTTCCCTAGACTGTAGAAAAATGGACAGCTCAACTCCTCCCCTCTCGTGTTCCCAACAGGAAGTAGCCACTGGTTCCAAAAGGGTCAAAATCCCATAGACTTCCATTGAGAAATAGACAGTTGTTTCTAATATTATTTGTCAGAATAACCATTCTTCTTAACATCTTCTTTCTAATCCTAATTTTTTTTAAGATATTTTCTCTCTATCCCAAGATATTCAAGTTATAAACTGACCAATCAGATGCCTCAGTAAAAGCATGTGGTGTCGAACGTTCGATCGAGCCGCTTTCAGTGGGAGGGGTGTGGACTTTTAACAAACCGGAACGAGTTCACTCATGATTGGTAACAGTAGTTCCTCTGAAATCGAGACTCGGACCAATTACTGTTGTCTGGTTTCAAGATGGCGGCGGCCGTATCAGGAAGCAATAGGGACGCATTTAGCCTGATTTCACAAGAACTGGAGGTAAGGCGCTTTGTCCAGTGATAATATATGTGTCTATCGATAGTTCAGAGCAGCACTTTCTAAACAGCAGAGGAGCTTTAACGTCACTCATTCTAAAAAAAGACCTTTTTCAACTTTACAGAGGTTTTTCTTTCAGCAGAAGGACACTCAAACCTTTTATTCTTGACTGAAATCATGCAACAATGAGGTTGGTGATCTTAAACCCCCTAAAGCCAGCTAGTGTTAGCTTTCAGAGCTAAACCCCAAACGTGAGTTAACCGAGGAGGGAGGACATCCCCTGACACCTCAGTAACACCTCAAAGAAACCTTGGATCAGCCACTAATGTATTCCTGTTTTATTCAAATCTCAGCAATTAATCATTTCACTTTAATGAAAGAGCTACGTATGGCTAACCGGGGACTTCTGCGGCCCCCGAGGGCCCTGCAGAAAAAGCTCACTCTACGTCAAAAATGCTGCGAGCAGGAAATAATGTAAGGTCAGGAATAATTTATGGGGCTTTCATCACTTTTCTGATGTGATTTAATTCTGAATGAAATCCACGGAATGCCGTTATGCTGAAGAGTCAACATGAATGACAAAAGCTGCAGCAGAATCAAAGAAGGATGAAGGTTTGTAGCAGTTTGACTGATAAACAGCAGCAGACGGATGCGGTGAAGGAACATACCCTCTAGGGTCACGTGTGAACTTTGACCACCAACACCCACTGACGCACGCCCACGCCGAGCAGCTCCAGCTTTACGGCATCACATTGATTATTAATCGCAGCCTGACCGCGACCCTAACCTCACCCTTCCACATTCAGCCCATAGCTAACCGGGAGCCTGGAAATGGCTTTCCTCCTCATTATGGATGCTTTTTTTTAAGGTCAGAGAACAGCAAATGTATCTCCCTCTGAGTAAAAAAACTGAATTTTAGTGATCTCATGCAGAAAGTTCACAGATGAGTGACATTAATCAATCAATCAATCAAATTTTATTTATAAAAAAGCGCTTCTCATACTTC
>NW_023421374.1:0-514 GCF_002922805.2 Oryzias melastigma
AAAAGGAGCGAGAGCAGAGCGCAGTTCACACCATGACAACGTAGGCACCACATATCAAACTGTTTGCTTTATTATGAGAAAAAAAAACTGAAATTAAAAAATAGGCCTATAACAGGACTAAAGTTTCTAACAATTTATTTAATATTTATATTTTTCTTAAATGGCAATGGTATGCACGGGATTAAATGCAACTCCAAGTAACCAGCCTGCCACGATTAGCTGACTAATTGACGACTAATCGACTATTAAAATTGACTAATTTAATAGTCGATTAGTCGTTACTTTATATTATATGGAGTCAGAGTGTAGTAAAGTTGAAAGTTATAATGGCATTCTGCTAGCTGAAGGACTATTTTGGCATTTATTAAGGTTTCTTTAGCTATTTTGGAGTTTTAATTTTAGCTACATGCTAGCTGTTTTTGCTAACAGGCTTTTTTTAAAGGTTTTTTAGGCTGTTTAGCTAATATTTCAGCTACATGTTAGCTGTTTTGGCTAGTTCAGGCTTTTTTAGGCT
>NW_023421374.1:641-1639 GCF_002922805.2 Oryzias melastigma
ACATGCTAGCTGTTTTGGCTAACTTAAGCTTTTTGTTGTTGTTTGTTTAAAGGCCATTTTGGAATTTAGCTAATATTTCAGCCACATGCTAGGTGTTTGGGCTAACCTAGGCTTTTTTAAGCCAATTTGGCCTTTAACTAATATTTTAGCTGGCTATCAGCATGTTCAGCTATCGTCACCAGCATCTTTTGCAACCAAATTTAGCTTACATTCTATCTACAATAAAGCTAGTGTGAATATATCTAGTTTTTAGTTAGTTTAAAGCTAATGATGGTTAAGATTTGTGTTTTACATCCACTTTGTGTATGACGCGATTAGTCGACTAATCGTAAAAAATAATCGTTGATTAGTCGACTATTAAAATAATCTTTTGTGGCAGCCCTGATTCGATGCAATAATTAGACTAACACAATTTAAAAAAACGCACTAAATTGTCTGTAATAAATTAATCCTGATTAACGCGATAAAATGACTGCCTTAGTAAAAATTCCTCAGATTCATGAGGATACAAAATGAAAGCTCTTTGTAGCAGGAGCTTCTTTTGTCACACAGAAGGCAGGAACGAAAAGCAGGTAAAATTTGTCACTTTGAACAAGATCAGAAACTAAATAATACTCTGCTCTTTAATGGTTTGATTCGTTATCTTCCAAAGGTGGTTGCAGATTTTTGTCCCAAAAAACATCAAAATAACATAAATCTATCTTTACCCGTCGAATGACCTCAGTGTCATTGTCGTCTTTCACGGAGAAGATGGGAAAGTCAAACTCCTCGTAGGAAATCCCGGTCCCCAGACGGTTCCACATCGTCACGTTACAGTGGGCGTAGGAGGGGCCGTAAGTCTCAGAGTAAACACCTGAGGAGAACAAATGGAGGAGTTACAGCACTCCCTCATTAAACACAAACAAGAGTCGAATTAATCAAATGAAGCGAGTAATTATGATCTTTAAATAATATTTTTAGGGGTTCATTCCAAAAGTAACTCGCGATGGATGAAATAA
>NW_023421375.1:0-1638 GCF_002922805.2 Oryzias melastigma
CTGATTCTCGTTTATACTCAGCCTGGATTGAGTGTGGCAGTTCTTCACTAGGATTTTGGTAGATTTAATTCCCCATCGTCTAGATAAAATCTAATAGGAAAGTAAAAAGATAAGGACTAAACTGTTCTGCTGCTTGGCGCAACAGACTTAATTGATACCATTTAATTTAATTTGAATATCTTTTTTAATAGTAAATTCACTTTAATATAATTGTATTTCTGCCTACAAATGTTGTGAAATCTTTCTTTGAATTTCTGTCAACAAATCATGTCTGATGTGACTGTGTGCTGACACGTCTTCGATCTTTACTGCCTAACACCTCCATTGAAATAAAGGAGAGATGAGGTAATGTTCTGCCTCGGATACCTGCAAAATGCTAATTCTGCTCACACGAGATCTGTCTCCTTGTCACACGTTTCCCAAATAGAATGTTGCTGGTGGTTTGTATAGAACCTGCCACAACATTTGAGTGATCACATAGTACAGGGCAGGTGCAAAGTAAAGGGAATTATTTTAGGAATCTTGACATATGCCCGGCTTGGTTATTCCACAATGTCTATGTGTAATTGAATGTGGGCTTTGATTGCCACCATGTGGAGAAAATGAATCACAGCTTGGACTGAAATCCAGCTACATATGCTCACAAGTAAATAATCCATTGATGTCTTAAATATTTTTTTTTAAAAGGGGGTTTGCGATGGTTCGAGGCCATACTCAGAGATTTCCCAGAGGAGGAAAAGATTTAGGCATATCCTTAAGCAAAACCAAATGGTTTATGCTCTATATATACCCATATGCTCATTTCAGGACATCTAAGTGAAGGAGACCCACTGAAGCATGAACGGAATTGATTTTCCTGTATGCATATTTGCATTTCAACAGAACACTTGGGCATGAATGCCAACGAGGGCGTTCAACACAGAAGGTTATGAGTCACCACAGCAATATATCATCTACTTAGCCTCCATCTATTCAACACACTGCTTGCGGTGCAAGAAGCAGTGACAGATTTCACTGAATCCTGTGAGTTTGATATGGGCTATCATATGTGCACACATGTAAAAATATACTCATAAGGTGTACGATTCTATTAGAAATTTGATGAGACAACAAATTAACAAACAGAAAATTTATTAGTTTCACGTTCCAAAAGGTTTTAAAAATTAAAAAGCTTCAAAGAACAAAAAAAAGAGGGGGGGCATTATCCTGCATTTTCTCCATACAGTGAAGGGAACAAGTATTTGATCCCTTGTTGATTTTGTAGGTTTCCTCATTTAAAGACATTTACGGTCTGTCATCCTAATGGTAAGAACGTCTGGCCAGTAGAAAATCAATCAACTTTAAATCATTTAAATGTGTTTGCATTTCATTGAGGGAAATAGTATTTGAAACCTCTAGCCAGAAAGACATAATGTGCAAAACCCTTTATAACAAGCACAGAGGTCAGATGTTCCTTGTAGTTGATGAGTTGGTTTCTGCACATATCAAGAGGAACTTCACAGATGACTTATAAGATATTGGTACTGTGGCTTGGCAACTCAGTGCTTCGGATCTCTACATAGGTTTTTCTGTAGGACTGAGATCTGGAGACTGGCTGGGCCACTCCATGACCTTGATATGCTTCTTCTTCAGCCGTTC
>NW_023421376.1:0-1638 GCF_002922805.2 Oryzias melastigma
CTGTCTAGCTGAAGGCTACACTACGCTTCAGCGAGGACAGTACAGAGGGGCTCCAATGTTGCAAGGATTTGAGGGGATAAATGCCTTGTTTACATAATGTCATGATTTAGAATAGCACAGAGACAAAAAAAAAACAAAACAAAAAAAAGTGAAACAAGAGAGAGATCTGTGCTTCAAATGCTACCGGGAGCAGCACATGCCTGCTTTTCTTGTCTGTCTGTCTGTCTGTTTAGCCTTGAAAATCCCAGCACTCAGAGCCAGACGACCACAGAACTCATGCCCACGCCATCCATGCGCACGCACACACAAACACACAAAATGGCCTGTTCTTTTCCTACGCTATTGATCTGCACCCCACTCTTCATTAGAAGGAAGGATTCAAAGGCAGCAAGGACCAGCGAGATGCATTGAGTGTGTGCGTCTTTGTGTCTGTGCAAAAGCAGCATGTTTGTGTTCACAAAGTGGAAATGCCTGATCAAGGAAGTTGTGTAAGCTCTGTGGGTTTACATGGTGTATAAGCGCGCTTCCGTTACCTTTTTTTTTTTTCTTCACATGTGCTCACGCTGCATAGTCACTGTGTCTGGGTGAGGATGTACTGCCAGGTATCAGTAACAGTGGGAGCAGTACTCTGTTACTCTAATGCAGTCTGTGCACACCGGGTGTTCCTATGGAAACTCTCCGTATATTATTAGACATTCTCAAGTCAACTGCTCAGAATAGGAAGGCACAGATCCCATCTATTGCACTGCATTTATTATTAAGAGTTTCAATCCGTGCCAGTGATGAGGTCTGCTTAGGGCTTCACATGAGCTTGACCGACACTCTTTAAAAACACTGAACTCCTGGTTTTTCTAAAGCTCCAAAGTAAATTAATGCAAAGTGGATGTTACGGCTGTGGCCGTATTTAGTTTTGTCTTTTCTGTTTGTTTTTTTTAAACAGACACAGTTTTCTATTTACCAGATCCTCCAACGATAATCACATTTTTGGTGTTTTTAACATGTTCTTGTGGCAATTTGATAATGGATTCAAGTCATTGTGAATCAGGAGCAGATAAAATAGGGGTGGAAAAAGCCTGTAGTGACAACTAGATACATGTACGTCTTTAATTTACTCACCTGAGCTTGCATCTGGATCAAAACTGTTTGGTATGGATGATGGGAAATGAGGGAAGGCTTACACCACATCCGCCTATACAACTCTGAGGCAAATTTCTGGTGAACACCTGCTGCTCTGCTGAAATAATGTCCAAGATGGTAACTTTAAAAAAAATGTTTTGTCTTAAAAAAGACAAAAAAACTGGGAATGCTTTTTAAATACGATAACAGGAGCAGGATTTCACACCAAACAAATATCAAAGCCAATTTGATGTCTGTCACCTTACTCCCCGACGCCAAGTTTTTATCTCTACAGTTTAGCTACTTGTTTGAAAAGATACTGTTTGTTCTATTTTTTATTATTCACCTCCTTGAGCTGCTTTTCTCCTTCATAATGTGCTGGAATTACGTTGATCGCGTTAAGAATTAAATGACATTGAATCAAAGAACACAAACACTGGAGCTCTGACAATAAAGCGTTAACGCAATATAAAGTCAGCTTTTAATCTTATCAGTTGTGGTCATAAGTCACTTATCTCCGTT
>NW_023421377.1:0-1638 GCF_002922805.2 Oryzias melastigma
AATTGCTGAATACATTGTTACATTAACCCGCATGGAGCACCAGAATCTGATCAGTACTGACAAACAAAGCCATAAATGACCTTTCTGGCAGGAGCAGGAACACAGTATACTGACCACTCAAGATAAGTTTGGTGAAGATGAAGGCATTAAAGACCATTTGGTGGGGTTTCTGTTCTGACAAACGTTGGCCTGAACCCACACAAGGCCCTCCTGGGGCGTATATATCTGGAGTTCATTTTACAGGTCTTTGTCTTTGCATGGCGGAAATCTGGATTACTCTGAGCGACTTTGATCCAACTTTTTACTAAAAGGACAAAAATTCAATTGAGTTTTGTGGTCACTTTCTTCCTCAACATTGAACATGTCAGAGGTTAGCAGGTTCTTCCTTACAACACCTGCGCTAGCATGTAGCTGCCAGTCCTCAGAAATGCATTTAATTGGTTTTATAACTTTAAAAAGTCATACAAAAGCAAAAACTCAATATTAACAATGAAATGTAAACGTCTGTGCTTCAGAGCACACTCACCTGAAGAAATGTATTTCTCCTCCATGCCAAAAACCCAACGCGGATCACTCTATCGGCAGCCCTAAGTCTCTATGGCTCCTCCCCCCAAAAAGCTTTCAGACATCAAATGCCCCTACAATTGGAGCATTAGGGAGGAGTCAGAGGGGTAGGAAAGCAATTTGGATTAAATGCAAATTCACATTTGGGCTTCAACACTCAAAACTATAAGTTTTCAGAACCGTTTTTGGGCTCCATGTACAAATCACAGGGCTATTGAACGCTCGTTGAAAGTTAAACTTTAACCCATCAGCGACTCATATTGGATGGTGACTCCCATTTTATTCACAGAAGTGTCAAGCTTGAATTACATGACACCAAATCTTTCATAAATTGGAATATAGCTGTGAAAAAAAAATGTCTGGAGCAAGATTCGTGAGATTTGCACCATTTCGATATTTCTTCCAACTGTTGGTGATGGGCATGCGCTAGTCCAGTGCTCGTCCAGTGTGAAGTTTGTGGGTAAAACCAACATTTAGCGCATTCTTGGATGAGCATCACTGCGTGAATGTAGCTTGAAAGACCTGAAATATCAGGTTTTAATGTTTGAAGCTGCTACTTCATCGATATTTTTGTTTAAACTAAAAACTGCCAGTAGGAAAAAAAGAAAGGGTAAATATCTGTATTTTATCCATTTACAGTAGGTAAAAGAACCATGTACTGAGATGTGTACAGGCTTATGTGAGATGAAAAGATATATACCCCTAATAATAATTTTAAAAGCAAATTTGCTTCTAGCAATATCCATAAAACCATGCAATACCTTTTAAAGCACATGCCCTGACACTTTATGGAAATGAGTTGAGTGGCGTCTGGCAGCGGCAGCAGCAGGGTAGAGGTCCGGGTGCCTGGAATAGGCTGAGGTTGCTGTGCCGGGGGACCCTGCAGTGTCCACAGCTGGATAGCATGGCAAAGGTTTTAAATGTCAGAGTTAAAGGGGGGATGTGTTTGCCATTTGACCTGACAAGCTGCATGCCAAGGGACCGGCAGCAGGATGCTGGAGCAGGGTGCTCCCGGTCCGCGCTGCACAACCCTCACCTTCTGCCATTTATCATGTGGCTTTCTGCCTAGCACAT
>NW_023421378.1:0-1336 GCF_002922805.2 Oryzias melastigma
ATGCTGATCACTTTGTGTTTTAATCAAACCCAGTATAATCAAAGGAGTGAAAAACAAAAATCTGGTTTACATCAGTGATCTTTTCCTTACTTCTCACGCGTTTGATAAGGAAATTCCTGCTGAGTTTACAATTGTAAATAAGTGTTGTGATAACTGACTGTGAGCCTCGCACACTGCTGTGTAAAAAAAATACTCTCAAAGCCAAATTAGAAGCTTAAATGATAACATTGCCATAAAATAAAAGCACAGAATTTGACTAGATCAATTAAAAAGTTTTCTTTTCTTTATTCATTCATTTGAGTCATTTCCGCGGTGGACCTGCTGGTGTGTTTAGATCTTCAAGCTGCTGCAGAACCCAAAGTGTTGTTGAGTTTGGATTCATTAAACTACATAGTTTCTGCAGAGCATCAGTAATACATTAGAAATTCACCACTAAGTTGTGGGCGAGACATTTGATGCACAGAAGCCCCGCCCCCTCTTCTCTTCTGCGTTGCTAAAAGTTGTCGGTTTACCCCAGGGGTGTCACACTCATTTTGGTTCAGGGTCCACATTCAACACTGATCTCAAGTGGGCCAGACCAGTAACATAAAAACAAAATAACCTTTGGTCAACATGTTATCTGTAGCTTTGTTTTTTAGTTTTTTTCTTAGTTGAAAAAAAAAATATTATATTAGAGCTATTATTATTATTATTATTATTATTGACAATTACACTCTCGCAAAGTTCTTGATTTCGTGTTACATCTTTTCCTTTGCTCCCCCCAGTGGCGGAATTGCGTTTTGCATCAATTTCTGTAAATAACCATAACTCACCACAGGAATGGGCTAGAAACTTGTTTTTTTTCCCCCAACATCCTTATATTTTTTTCTCTGGATGGATTAAATCATCTGGCGGGCCGGATGTGGCCCCTGGGCCGTGTGTTTGACACCCCTGGTTTAGGCACTCTCCTGCTAGCTTACAGCAACAGTACTGGTCCAACTAAAAAGGTATCGTAGCTACGTAGCTATGTACTGGATAGCTACGTAGGGATCATATCTATCCAGCCGTACAGTTATGACCCAGATTGCAGCTCAGATGAGTAAAATGAAGTCGTACATGGATTTATTTGTCTACAAGTGGATGCATCGGAATAGAGCAGAGCAGAGTTTGTGGCCTTTTGTCTGCTCCCATTTCACAGCAATATGAATAAAGAAATTTTGTAATTTTTGTGCTTAAATTGATGTATTCCATCATCAGAAAAATGCCACATGAACATGTGGCAAAAACGCACACAATAAAAACACAATTTTCATTGAGTGAGTCTTTAGCTCAAGTCAATCCCCAGATCATTACACTA
>NW_023421378.1:1420-1638 GCF_002922805.2 Oryzias melastigma
AGTGAGGACCGTTTCCTCGGACTGGGACTTCTACATCCGCGACAGGACTCCGGTCAAAGAGGGACAAGACAAGAGGAGCAGTTTTTTAACCATTTATCTGCTATTTTTCGCACTTTACAATGCCAACAGCGAACGTACAGATAGCGTGCTTTTTTCTCTCTGCGCATGCGCTCATCGCATGCATTCAGCTCCGTAGGACCCCTGGCTGTCCACTAAAG
>NW_023421379.1:0-1638 GCF_002922805.2 Oryzias melastigma
ATTATCACAGCTAATGCTGTGTAACTAGTTTGACATGCAATTCAACATGCAAACTGTCACAGGTTCACTTACAGCAAGAAAAAAACTCTGTGAAAAGAATATGTATTACTGGAGACATGATGGAGAATCACCTCAATATTTTAAAAGCCACATTTCATGTTCTGCCGCTGGCATCATCCCAGCTTTTCCAGCTCAGATCAGACATGCACATGCTGCCTGCAGCCAAAGTTTTGAGCTCCATCTGGTGGACGACATTCCTTGTTAATAATTCCAAGTTTCTGAATTTGTTTCACGAATTAGATAAAAAAAAATGTGGTACCAAAGAAAAAGAATTCTGTATTCAGGCATGCAGCAGCACCTGTATCTGCATGTGACAGTGGGAATGAATGTCTACATGCATTCACACTATCAAGCTCTGAACTGTCATGAAGACCTTGAAGTCTCTATTATTATAAAATGTTTTTTTATGTCCATCAGGCAGGTCTTCTAAAGTTCAGTTTTGGTAGTGAAGNGGTTTTATCATCTCATTTGTTTAAATTCAAATCTATTCAAAGCTTTTTGAAGTAAGAATGTATCTTTCAGGTTCATGGAGATGTCTTGCTTCTTTTTTAGCCACAGACTATAGTCTGAACTCAGAAAAGACGAGTTCTCACAGTGCAGTCAAACATCAGTGCACCAGCTGTTGTGGCACCATCATCTGTCCGAGTCTCATCATTATTTTTTTGCTGTGACTTTTTGTTTAGACTGAACTTTTGTCACCACGTCTAAAAAACAAAATAGACCCCATGGTGCATGTGAGGCTCTAAATTTGAAACTTTTCTGAAGACCAGCATGGGGAGATTGTGCTCATGCCAGAGGGATCCAGGCCAAATGGACTCCAAGAGACTAAAGTTTGAAAAATGTCATCAAAGAGATGCGCCCCTATGTTTTAAATTCATTCACACATTCTTTCCACGAGCGCTGAGAAGAGGTTTCACAAACGCACAGGAGTAGAGCAGTGGGCGTGGCCACTGTCCTTGTGGGGAATTTAGGCAGAAATTTAACGTCATAGAAATTTAACACCATATGTTCTCCTTCCAGACAAATTAGTAACAGAACAACTTCCATCTGTTACCAGTGCTAAACTGGTTATGTTCAGCTTTCTGTCTATGCAGCAGTTAAACATTTTAAAAATTAACACATTTACACTGAGACGTTTGACCTCAGGTCTGATCAAGATCTGGTTTCCACTGATGGTCTCTTGTGTAAAAACTCACTTCAACTTATGTATTTCTTTTTTTATCAAACCAGAAAACTCTGGTTCTTTTGAGATTGAGGGTCAAATGCTGATGAACTCTGGTGCGGTTCACTTCTGTGTGGATACAGAGAGACCAAAGAGAGGAGGAGGACCAGAGAACCAGTAAACTTCATGTGTTTGGAGGAGAATAGAACAACCACAGAGGGAATCTGAAGAATCAGGAATCATGAAGAAGATTGGAAATGTCTGCTAGAGGTGGTGTTGTGAGGAGATGCAGGAGCTTCTCCATGATAGTAAAGGTACATACATGTGTCGACCTTCATTCAAGACGCCATTACCAATAAAAAGTAAAACAGATGTTCAAGGAGTCATCAGGAACTTGGACCTGGTAGTGACGTGAG
>NW_023421380.1:0-1638 GCF_002922805.2 Oryzias melastigma
AAAGCAGATCAACTGGGCAGAAAGATTCGTATAGCTTTGGTGTGAAAGCAAAGTGATTTGTGAATATGATGTAAAACTTTTATTGATTTATGTTGTTTTTTTAACTCTTTTACATCTGAGCACAAAAAGTACTAAAGTGGTGGAATTCTTACTAAAAATCTTTAAATTGTGCGTGTTTGCTTTACTAAAAGTAGTTTGTTAGTATTTCTCATCTCTGGTGATATGTTTTAAGATGTAGGCCTTTTTTCTGGAGTAATAGGAATAACAGGACGACTGAGTTTTTCACTAGAAATTCACTTTCCCCATGATTTGGTTGAAAAGTCAATTTTTGGGTTGTGGTTTTATTTCGGCTCAACATGGGAATGATTTGTCTATTTCAAAACAACATAAAAAATTTTAAAATTCTGATAAAATATATTTTTTTGAAATTGGTAATAAGCAAGTAACAATGAAGAAAAACCTTCTGTTCAGTATGCTCTTTCAAGCCTGGTGTAATAAATAATAGATCCTTCTTAAATTTAGTTGACACGTTCAACGTGAACATATTGGTATGCAGTAGGGTTGCAATGATTCACTTTCCCTACAATTCTGTCTAATGTTGTAACATACAGGTCAGTTTTAATAAACCTAGAAATGTGACATCCCTCCTTTGCACCTATAAGAAGAGCAGAGATTACAGAACATGATTCTTGGTATTTTCACTTTCATGTAATGTCATATAAATATGAAAAAAAAACAGGTAAATACTGTATGTTTTAACCTCATTATTGGATTTCTGCATATAGGTTACTGTTTCTGTAAAAAAGAAATTACCTTCCAAAAAGTAAAATTAAAATGCAGAAATCAAAGTTAAATGTCAAAAATTGGAACACAATAAAAAAAACAGAAAAGGTAGGGATTATGGGACTTCGCTATGTGGATGACGATGTTAGTCCATCATTTAAACTGAAAATTATTTGACGTGAGGTGATACTGGAGATCATCATCCTATCTGTGATGTCCCATAGTACCTTCCTTTTCCAGTTTTTCATTGTTTCTTTTTTAACATTTCATTTTGATTTCTGAAAATAACTTTTGCTTTCTTAAATAAATACTTTTTGTATCTGGAATTAAATGTCATTGTGATCTTTAAAATGTTTTTGCATTGAGTGATTTGTTGATGTGATTTGCACTTCAGGGCCACCGTAGTACTGCAGGACCAATACAATTATGAGTAAGGTGCATTCCAAAGTATAATGCAAATTGTATTGGAGTGTTAAAAAGGATAAAATTCTTTGTTTTTCAATTAAACTCATGGATTATATTGTGTCTCTTAGGTGCCCTGAAATCAATCACAGACACCTGTGATGATTAGTTTTCCAGGTGAGTTCAATTAAAGGAAAAACTACTAAAGAAAGATGTTCCTCATTATCAAACAGATGAACATTTTTAAGGAATATGGGGGGAAAAAAAAGGATATCCCTGCTGTTGATAAGCGTGAAATAGTAGAATGCCTTGGACAAAATATGAAAACTTTGGATATTTCACAAAAACGTTGGCGTTTTTGTGCAAATAAAAGCAGAACGAGGAAGATTTCTGCCAGACAAATACAGATTTAGAGAGCAGCTGCTAAAGCAGAAAGCACATTTTTGAAGCTTC
>NW_023421381.1:0-381 GCF_002922805.2 Oryzias melastigma
AAAAACAAACAGGGGTGTTGAACTGAACTGAGATGCTTCTACATTTATAAAATAAGTAATGAGCCCCTTAGCGTGTGCACATTGCTGTGATAGCAGATGACAGCTTGGATCACATCATCTTTAGTGAGCTTCAAGGCTGTTGGTTCATTTTTTTTTTAAATAGCTTCAATTTAATGTAGATAAGGAATACATTTGGTACATCTACAATTTCTGGGAAAACAATGAAATTTTCTACTTAGATTGATGTTATTTAACCTCTTAAGACATATATAAGTAGTTACAGTGTCCAAGTTACGCAGAATTAACTACTTTGGTGGTTTGATGTCTATGTTTACAGGGTTAGCTCAATTATTAGATTAAGTATTGAGAGGTCAAGTATAC
>NW_023421381.1:465-1637 GCF_002922805.2 Oryzias melastigma
CTTGATGGTACCTCGGGGAGTAACTTCTGTTTAAAAAAAAACTAATTAAATGAAAATTGTGGTAATAACACCCTTTAGTCTCATTCACATCATAACTCATTACATGAATTGCTCATTACATAAAATCCCACTCCAATTATCTTCTAATCTATTGTAAAAATCTTCTTGCTGTTGTTGTTCTTTGCTGGGGGGTTTTGTGCTAAAAACAAAACAAAAAAACTGTTTTCTAGTACAAATCTTCTGCAGAGCAGCGGGAGTTTATTAGTAATTCACCTGTTAGCACCGAGTAAGCCTGCCCGAACGGAGCAGGGAGCTTGTGGCTTGCCATAGAAGCTTTTACGCCACACTTACAAAACATTTCCAACTGCATTATTACACCTGCTCCCGATTTAAAAGGATTTGAATGACGAAATAGACAGAAATGCAGTTTTGAGCTTAATTTTCTTTTTATATGTGCTCTACCAACAGAAAAATTCCATATGTAAATTTGAGAAACAGCAATTCATATAATTATATTGTATTTAATAACATGTATGTAGTAATTCATAATCTTAAGAATAGTGCCAAACAAATGAAGCTGTCTTAATGGTTAGAGCTGTGGAGGACAGACTACAGCCCGGGGGCCATATACGGTCTATTAAACTACTTAATCTGGAATAAATTGCATTGATGATCCTCATCATTGTTTTATTTTCCCTGTGAATCAAGTGTTTCCCTATAAATACATCAGCTTTTGCTTAGGTGCATAAATTTACTCAGCATTTAAGTGTGGTAGGAAGATTTTTGTTCATCTTACATGCATGTGTCTTTTTTTTTTTTTTCTTCCAACCCCACTTGAACGCAGCCTTATTTTAAGTTTGTGTTTTTCTCTTAGGGACATCATTGGTGTAATTGCTGCTAAAATAAGAACAAGCGTCACATTTTTAAAATAAAAACTACAAAATATTCCTTTTTTAAAATAAGTTTTCAATCAAAAATCATAGAATGTTTTCCTAAAGATTCCATGCTATGTCAAATATCAGAACCTTTAGTGGCCCACGGGTCAAAAAGTTTCCCTCCATATAGGTTAGAGGGTGGAAAAACATCATTAATGGAAGGTTTTCTCTGGGCAGGTAGCTTTTGATACCATTTTTAAGACATGCTTGTGAAGTAAATCTTCTCACAAGCCACTT
>NW_023421382.1:0-1637 GCF_002922805.2 Oryzias melastigma
AAATTAAAGTTTAAATATTATTTTTTAATTTACCGTTTTACTTTCAATTTAAAAAAAAATACAATTTCATATTCAAAATTTTATTTTTTTTATTTAAATTCTCAAATTAGTTTTTTAAATGTATCATTTAGTTTTTGAAACTTACAGATTTTTACATTTACAATATTATTTTCAATTTTTTTCTAATTATTTTTTTTCAAAATTTTAATTTCTTTTATTTTTATTTAAAAAAATGTTTCGTTTTTAAAATTTACAATTTTGTTTTTGACATTTTTCATTTTTTTCAAATGTACAATCTTGTTTTCATTTTTTATTTTCAAATTTCCTTTTTTATTCGAAACTTCAACTTTTTTTAAATGTCAATTTAGTTTAAAAAAGTTTTTTTTATTTACAATTTCATTTACAAATTGTATTTTTAATCAAATTTTAATTTTTTTATTTTAAATTTGTTTGTTGGCATTTGTTTTCATTTCTTTTATTTACCAGTTCATTTTCACACTTTCAGTGTTTTTGCAAATTTTCTTTTTTATTCAAATTTAAATTTTTTTTATTTTAATTTAGTGTTTAAAATGTTATTTATAATTCATTTTGAATTTATTTTTTTTTATTTCTTAAATTAAAAAGATGTTTTTATCAAATTTCTAATTTAGTTTTTTTTCCTTCTCTTTTTTTTTTATTCCCGACTTCATTTCAAATTTTCACTTTTTTTCGAATTCTCAATTTGGTATTTCGTTCACTTTAAGCTGATACTTCATTAACCACAAGGTTTTGTTTGTTTTTAGTTCTAAGTACGATCGGACAGAATAAAACTAGAAAACTAGATTCCTGAACAAACGTTTTTCTTCTTCCAGACGAAGCAGCTTCGGAAGTTGATCCAGCAAACCTTCCAGCAGTACGCCGGCCTCCGCGAGGACGACTGCATGATCAAGTTCTTCGAGACCCTCAAGGATTTCGTGAACTACACGGAAGAGGCGTTCCCCTGCGAGCTCATCGTGAGTGTCATCCGCATCCTCGTCTGAACCGGACCGGAAAATAAACTCTCCTCTGGAAATGCTTCCTCAACAGCAAGGGTGGCGTCTTTCTGTGGAGCTGGTCATCGGTGGGAGCGGCATCCGGCAGCGCACGCAGAAGGACGCGGCGGTGAGTCATTCCGAAAAGTCGCTGGGCTCAAACAAAGATGAAACTAATAACTACTGATAGACTAACAATTCACTTTTTGTGAGAAGTGATCTAAACTGAAAAATAACAAAACAAAATTGTAAATATTTTTTGAATTTAGTTTGTTTTCAAATTTTCCAAAAAAAAATCATTCTCCAATTTTTAGTTTTTTATTGAAAAATTTACGTTAGTTTTTTTAAATTTACAATTTCTTTGTCAAATTTTCTTTTTTTCAATTTACAATCTTGTTTTCAAATTTTTAATTTCTTTGTCAAATTTTCATTTTTTTTGGCCTCAGTGTTGAGTGCAGGACTATTGGTGCAGAGTAACCACGCCCTCCTTCCCAATGGGCTCTGCGCATTTTTTACGTCTTTTTTCTGTCCTGATGAAGAAAATATGAAAAAAACTTGAATATTTTTGTTTTCAAATTTTCTAAAAAAGAATTATTTACAATTTCATTGCAAAATTTTCAAAAAAGG
>NW_023421383.1:0-344 GCF_002922805.2 Oryzias melastigma
GTACGCATTTAACTAAGACAATGAATCTGATTACTGTTGACTAACTGAAAATTACCTTAAGTTACAGTATTGCTAAACCTGGTTGAAGTCACAAGTTCACATTTTTCCCTACAACTTTCCTGTATTTACGGTTAATTTAGTCTTTGTCTGTTTCAGGTATTCTAATAAAAGTTATAAAACCTGTATCAATGTTGTTGGATTTCTATTTTAAACACATCAAATGCATACATGCCGATTTTTTACAGCTTGGGACAGACTGACAAAAGAATGAATAAATACCAGGTCCAAGCAGAAGGTAGACTCTTCTATTCGGTGATTCAGAAAGGAGCAACTGGATAGACCTT
>NW_023421383.1:466-1637 GCF_002922805.2 Oryzias melastigma
TAATGAAGATTTGGGACAAATCGCAGAAAAGGAAAAGCTACATTTTAATCTATGGTTGCCTCTGATCCATGCAAAATTAAAGCTTTTAAAAAGTGAATTAAAATTTTTCTTCCAGAGAGGGACAGACTGTTAAAGATCATTCTGCTACCTTTGCAATGCAGCTCAACTTTAAATCCCAGTTGTTTATGAAGATCCAATACCATTTATTTGTTTACAGAGCATCGACAAACTAAAAACCAGACTTAACTGGATTTATTAATATCACACTGTGAAAAGTCACAAAGTATGTTTATTTTCACTTGTGGACAAGGTTAAATATCATAGTCATTTATAAATGCACTTATATTTTTTTGCCTAAAAAAAGATGAAGAAGCAGTAAGTTTCAAAGCTTCTACTTGCATTTCCTTTCAGAAAATCCCTTCATGATCCCCTCAGTGTGTTAAAAATCACAAGCGACTTTACTCATCATCTTCTTGACTACTTTGTCCCTTGCGGGGTCGCGGGGGTGCCAGAGCCTAACCCGGCTACTGATGGGCGGGGTACACCCTGGACAGGTCGCCAGTCCGTCGCAGGGCCACAATCACCATTCACCCTCACATTTACACCTAGGGGGAATTTAGAGTCACCAATTAACCTATGAGGCATGTTTTTGGACGGTGGGAGGAAGCCGGAGTCCCTGGTGAAAACCCACGCATGCACGGGGAGAACATGCAAACTCCACACAGAAAGGTCCCCAATCAATGTATTTACAAATCCCCAGCTGGGAATTGAACTGGGGCCTTCTTGCTGTGAGGCAAGAGCGCTAACCACTGTGCCACCATGCAGCCCCCAAGCGACTTTACAGTTTTTTTTTATTCAGTTTGCTGTGTTCTCCATAACTTTTTTTAAGCAAAATACAAAAAGTATGAGGCCATTATTATTTGCTTTAGGTCACAAAGTTTTTTTTTTCATTTTAAATTTCAAGTTTATTAATTATCTTTATTATATGTTTAAACATTTTATAAAATTTGTGATTTGTTTATTTATCTTTATCGTGTCTCAGAAATTCACCCTCTAACTTTTTTAACTTTTTAAATCAGTTGGTACGTCCTACGTCATTACGCAGTGCAAAGGATTGTGGGTAAAAAGTAGGCCATTGTTTTTACCATGGCGACGGGGACGCTTCTGTTTG
>NW_023421384.1:0-1636 GCF_002922805.2 Oryzias melastigma
TCAATATAATAATTTAAATCACTTTTTTGTAATCTCTAATTGTTCTAACTAATACATTTTGACTTTAACTCATGCTAAAGATCAAATAAGTCATCTGACGCCCCCTGCTGGCGGACTTTTTTTGGTCATTTTTTTCAAGTCAGATGCCAAGTGACAGATTTAACTTAGTTTGAGTTTACTAACAAACTGAATAGTTTAAACCTGAGCTGAAAATTCAGTTTTGAGTTTCAATAAAACTAAACCAGTTAAGTTTAACCTGCTCTGACTAAAACAAGCTAGAGTTCATCACAAGGTCAGGAGGGAGCCATCATCAGTGGAGGTCAGACTTACCCATCACCATGGTAACAGGTCAACTAAAAGGAACATATCAATACAGACACATTCTTATGTGTTTCTACCATAAATGTAAGCCTATTTATACAAGAAAATATAATTATAAAAATATAACGCAGCAGCAAAGGCACACGCAATATTTAAGCTGATGCTACACTGAAAATATGAAAATAAAAAATAGTTTTTGAGTAAACTAGACAGAATTTAAAGAACCAAAAGTGAACATAGCAATTTAATGTAAAAAATACTATGAAAAAGAACAGAGAACATTTTATTTGTGAAAAATATTTAAAAACAATTATTAGAAATTTCAATATTAAAATACTACAATAAGGGGAGGGTATTGATATACTATCAATTCATGTAGTTATTAATGTATATATATTAAAAACTTTATTATGTCGTTTGAATCTTAATCTTTTTATTAATAATAATTTATAAAATAAATAAAACAATAAATACATTTAAAAAGTAATTAATTTTCCTCTTTATAGATAGTCTGGAACCATACAGGGTTTACCCAGCTCTCTCACAGCCACTGCAGGGATAGGCTCCAGCATGCTCATAACCCCAACAGATGATGGCGGTTTGGAAAATATATATTAAAAATAGTATGACAGAAAAAGTGGAACTTCAAAACTCTTTCCAATAGAGCTTTCAGGTTTATGATGAAAATGGACGATTTTTATACACTTTGAAGATCATTTCTGTGATTATCTGAAATGTTATATCTACCTGCGGGATTATGTTGTCACAGTCTTCCTCTAACAGATGTTGTGATGAAGATGGATGAAAAAAACTGACTGCAAGCAACAAAGTGATTTATTTCAAAAAAGGCTTTTATTAAGATGAATTATTATCAAATGTCTTCAAACCAATCTTGATCAGAAATTATTTTTTAACTGCCTATTTTTTTATTTGGCTATATGACATAAAAGTCCTACAATATCGATTTAATAGTGAAAATTATTGTAAAATAAAACAAGAAGTTAGTCCAACATAGCGGCTTCCACATTGCAAAAAAATGGCGAGTGAATTGACTTTATTTCATTGGAGCCACAACTTCGCAAGGGGTGACATCACACCTACTTGGTCCAGTTTTCTTATACAGTCAATGGAAGGGAAAAAAATCACGGTCACACACATGCTGTGTTCAGGAAAAATCATTTATTTGACTACTTCATCATGAACTAAAAACAGATCAGCTGACGTTCCCTCTACTTTACAAACATGTATCAAAACAACAACAACAACAGGCTGGATCATAAACACAGAGGCGTGGTTCTGGAAATTAATATCCTCC
>NW_023421385.1:0-1636 GCF_002922805.2 Oryzias melastigma
TGCCAGTGTGCAAAATACAAAGAAATGTCCAAAAATCTTTTCATGGCTTGGCTGCTTTTCCTTTACACCCCCTAGTGGCGGATTTGTGCATTGCAGTCATTTCTTTACAGAACCATAACTCGCCACAGGAATGGGCTGGAAACTTGCTTTTTTTTTAAATTCCTTATACTTTATTCTCTTGATGACTGGGCTGGATTAAACCATCTGGCTGGCCGTATGCGGGCCATATGTTTGACAACCCTGCTTTAGGTTGAAATGATGACTGTTGAAGGTGTGATGGATATTGTGTTAAACAAGCTTTTACTGTTAAAGTATGCTGCAGGGGAATGCTCTGTAAAACTGACCAAAAGTCAAATGGAAATACTTCATAAAACAACTATGTTTAAATTTGTTTGTCCCGTGTTGAATACTCAATTTGTTTAAAATCTGTATATAGAGAACTGGATAGAGCAAGTGTGACATCACTCATAGGAAACAGCATACTTCCGGTTCCAACTGAAGTCAATTCAGTTGCTATTTTTCCGCGATATGTCCGTCGCCATGTTGGAAGCAGACTTCCCTGGTAAGCTGTGACTGGTCTGTGTCAGTTTTAGTCTACATAACCACTCTCTCCAATCAGGAGTGAGCATGTTAGAAGGCCACACCCCTTCCACTGAAAGCAAGCTCAGGAGAATCTGTCAATCAAACGCTTTCAATGTTCGACGTGATGCCCCTTACTTTTATTGAAGTATCTAATTGGTTGGTTTATAACACGAAAAACTTGCACTACAGCAAAAAATCCTGAAAAAAAAATTAAAAAGATGTAGCAGAGCAAGGAAGGTTATTCTGACAAATGTGTTGACTGATAAATAACTGTTTATTTCTGAATAGAAGTCTATCGGATTTTTTCTATTTTGGACCAGCTGGTACTTCCTGTTTAGAACACGAGGTGGCACTAAGTCCAATTCTCTATATACAGTTGATGTTAAAGACTCACTCACATGAAAATCATGCTTTTTGGTGCTTTTAACATCTTCTTGTGGGATTTTTGTCATGATGGAGGACATATATAAAGAAAATAAAGCTCAAAGTTGCATTTTTGCCCATTTTTGTTGCACTGCTAATGTTAGGTAGAGATTTTGAGGGTCTGTAAGCTATCGAGAGAGATGAATAATGGGAAGTGGAGGTAGCGTTGCTCCACGCCAACACTGAATTTCTATCGAAACTTTTGCTGCTCTACAGAAACTATGTCCTAGAAAACGACAGGTTTTTTGATTCAGGCTAAAAATGGCTAAACAAGTTAACTCTTTAACTGTTTTATATATTTATCTGAAGAAAGAATTGGTCGAATTCATAAGTATTTAATAGTATAATTGAAATTTATTAAATTGTGAATGCAAACCACAACTGTTGATTTGGTAATATTCAAGGAATGTCTTTATAATGTCTTACTTCACTATCTTGGTTTAAAATATTTAAAGGGTTTCAATGGACTGAAAAGAGATATAAAAGAGATTCACATTTGTAGATCTTAAGTTCTTGAATTTATCACATTTTGCTGGTTTTCATGGGCTGTTAAGACAAAGTTCTCATACTGTCAAATATATATCTACATTTTCATGCAGGTATTTTGTTTGTGTGGTTATCTTGTATCTTC
>NW_023421386.1:0-1636 GCF_002922805.2 Oryzias melastigma
ATATCAAGTAATCTGGCTTCTAGAAAAAACCTTTACATGCACAATCCCACTTCTCCTCATTGACATCATCTCACCTGATGTTAGCTTTAATCCAGCTGCTTCTGTCTGCTAAAAGTTTTGGGTTTCTGTAGCATTTCTCATACAAATGGAAGAACATGCATAGTTTTAGGGGGTACTTTGGGAAAAAAGCTTTTCAAACCTCCTAGTTACCAAAACCAACACAACAATTAGAATTTGGAAACTAATTAATAAAATAGCAGTGAGGTTAAAGTTTATTTCCACCACAGATTGACCAAAAATATATATATATATATATATATATATAAAGCCTGAAGTTTTGCAGATCTACAACCAGACAAATACATGGACGAATAAATGAAACAATAAAAGCAAAAAAAGTAATTGAAACCAGGACATACATCGATGGTTCATTGGTTTACTTTGGTGTCAAATTGGACTTTATAACATGGAAGTCTGTAGTAAATTGCTCCCTCGTAAAACCAGCCTCCAGTGGTCATTTGTGGAACTGCAGTTTTTGTGCTTACAAAATTCCTCCAAATTAAAAGCAGACTCCAGGGATCAGTTTAGACAATTTGGGTTCTTTAAAAATGCCCCGTCTTTCAGATCTTTCATATTTTTGTCTAGTGTATCCCAAAATTTTTGGATCAATAAAGTTTCAAAGGACTGTTGAAGCCAAAAAAAAAATAAAAAATTTGATGCAGCTAGAAGGGGTTTTAAAGCACAAGCTGCAAGCTTATAGAAAAAAATGACAGGTTTTGACCTTAGAAACCCAGTCTTTTGATCTATTTTAGTTATGGTTTTGCCATTTTAGGCCAAAATAAAAAAACTGTCATCTCTAAGAATTAGAATTTATTACAAATTTACCTCTGAGTTGTGGCCCCTCCCACCATCCAACTGCTTACACTCTCCCCCTCTAGCTTACAGCCCCTCACAACTTCAACCTAACATTACAGGCGCAACAACAATTGTGAGCAATATTGGAGCTCCCAAGTCATACATTTCCGACCCAGATACCAGCTCAGACAAGGAAAACAAAGACAGTAATGGATCTAGATGTCTGCAAGTGGATGCATCAAAATGATTTCCCTTGGAGCTTCTCGTTCATTTTTCAACAATAATTTTTCAACTGGTCCTGATTTACAAAAATTTGAACGAAGAAATACTCAGAAATGCAATTTTTAACATCATTTTCTTCTTATATGTCCTCCATCATCAGCTAAAATCATCACGGGAGGGTCGCCTCAATTATTTGGAAATCTTTGCGTGCCAAAATATAATATGACAAACATGTGTTAGACCCCACATAAGATGTATTAAGTGAGAATAATTGAATACATTTGGATGCATCCAGAAATGAATAAGTTTGATAAACTGCACTCAAATATTTAGCTGATTTCTGCAGACAATTTAAAAAAACCTGGCAACCTTAGAGAAGACATTTCTGGATGAAATGACTGTAATTAAACACAGTCACCACTACAATTAATCACCTGTCAGTCAGTTTTTTATGTCCAAGTGAGCCAAATGCTTACAATTTTATTTTGTGTCACATTTAGTTATTTGCATGTGGCTTGAAACAACTTATAAAAAGCTTAAATTTGAACATGCAAGCATC
>NW_023421387.1:0-1636 GCF_002922805.2 Oryzias melastigma
ATGACAAGATGTTTTATTCCATTCCAATGTGTGACGGATGTAAACTGAACATCCCATCATGATTTTATGGAATTATGGAGTTATGGAATAATTTCGTTCTGAATCAGATTAATAAGTACATTTTCTTCCCAAAAAGCAAATACTCTGCAGCGTCCGTTTTTGTTTATCCCACTTTTCATATTTTGTCCACAGTGTAAATTAAAAATAGAAGCTTTGTTTTCATTAAATAACAATATATAACATCAAAATAATACAAAATGAAATTGCAGTTAATAAATGAAAAGGAGCAGAAAGAAGAAAACTTCTATTATCTGCCCCATTGCTAAATCAACAGAAGTACATCAAACAACAAAAGAAAAACAATGGAAATGATCTTTACATATACATTACATTAAGCCGAGCTTGCATTTTAAATGAACATATAAACATAAATACAAACACTCCTCTGCCACATAATTGACAGAGGAGTGTTTCCTCCACAGAGTAAATAAAAAACAGCAGCAAAGCGTTTTCTATTTTGCATTAGTTCCTATATTAGCAAAGGTAATGTGAAGACCACTATAGAAACACAAACCTGTAAATGTTTTGAAGGTATCAGGAAGTTTGAAACTTTGTGTTCTTAAGTTCTACAAATGAAGATGCGTTGATATTTTTGCGTCTCTCTCTGACCTGCAGCATGGGGATGGGTAAAGATGCCGGTCCAGGAGACGGCGTTTCTGGCATCTTGCTCTCCCCCGGTGAGGGGGCGGAGCCCTGGGACTCCTGGCTGGCCGGCTGCTCCGGTGACATGGCGTCGTAGCTGTCCTCATCCAGGACCTTGGGGTAGTTGACCTGACCCACTGAAGAGCAGCACAAAGTCAGGCTTGTCTCTCTCAACGTCACGATACGATATGTATAGCGATACCTGGGTCACAAAATGATATATATCGCGATACCTGGCTCACAATACAATATGTATTGTGATACCTGGCTCACGATACGATATGTATAGCGATACCTGGCACACGATACAATATGTATCGTGATACCTGGCTCACGATACGATATGTATCGTGATACCTGGCTCATGATACGATATGTATCGTGATACCTGGCTCACGATACAATATGTATCGCGATACCTGGCTCACAAAATGATATATATCGCAATACCTAGCTCACGATACGATATGTATCGTGATACCTGGCTCACGATACGATATGTATAGCGATACCTGGCACACGATATGATATATATCGCAATACCTAGCTCACGATACGATATGTATCGTGATACCTGGCTCACGATACGATATGTATAGCGATACCTGGGTCACAAAATGATATATATCGCGATACCTGGCTCACGATACAATATGTATTGTAATACCTGGCTCACGATACAATATGTATCGCAATACCTAGCTCACGACACGATATGTATCGCGATACCTGGCTCACGACACGAGATTTATATCGCGACACCTGGCTCACGACACGAGATTTATATCGCGACACCTGGCTCATGACATGATATGTATCGCGATACCTGGCTCACGATACGATATGTATCTCAATATATCCCAAGACTGTACGAGAACAATTTTTCGCGACTTGTTTTTTAAAGAATATGACTTAGAAAAAAACTTTACCTAAA
>NW_023421388.1:0-1636 GCF_002922805.2 Oryzias melastigma
CTAAGAACTCTCCAAACGTGGGTTTTTGTATGCACTTTTAGCAAAAGGTGTTCACACAGGACTGTCGCTACCCAATACTAGCATATATCGGCCACCTACTGTTGGAAGAGGTTTGCTGCGAAATGTCAAAGTGGATCAAATCTCGTGAATCTTGGTCCAGGCTTTTTCTTTCTATTCCAACATATGATAGACTTCGTCTTCCGAATTCGTCCTCTACGGCTTCTTCCCACCCTTCCAATTTGTAGAGGTGTCTGAAAATGCTTTGTTACGGGTACCCCGTAGGGACTTTTCATTGCGTATCCCTCCGCCACGAGGGTGATCAGCATCGCGCTTTGAGGAGGAGAAACGCATTTCCTAACATGGATGTGCTCTGAAACACAGAAGTGAACATTTAGGCCCAATCCGAATTCTTCCCTTCTACCTACCCCAACATTTAGCCCTCTAAACAGAGAGTTATGGAAAAATAGCATTTTACAGAATTTGGACGTCACTTCCACTTGATGACATGACAGTTTTATAACTCTTAAAAGGCTGTGCTAGAAAAAAAATGAATTACTTACAATTAAATGTGAATTTCTGTGCTTCAGAGTGCACCCACGTGAAGAAAGGCGCCTCTCCAGTGCACCGCTAAATTTATCCCATTTAAGGGTTGGCCCTTAAAAAAACTATTTCTGACTCCCATAGCACTACAAATGCCCGTACAAAAGACGGGGTAGGGAGAACGGAAGAACTTGTATTGGGCCTTAGATGTAAGTAAAGATTTTTTAGTTTAATAGTTATAAAGCTGATGTTGTTCAAAAGTTGTGTAGCTATGTGCAAACGCGAAAGACAAAATTCGTGTTTACAAATACTTTTCATCGTAGGTGGCCGCTTTAACTCGTTTTCCCGAGGCCCGTGTGAACTTAGATTAAGATTCGATTGGGTTCAGAAATCTTTCTTGCACATGTCATTTATCATCGATAGCATATCAATCGCCTTTATTCTAGCAAAAGAAGAGCTTTTCATTCTGAATCAGATCTGTGGTTTAACACCAGTCGAGTGGGCTGCTGCTCAGAGCCTATTCATTATTCAGATAACTTTCCTCTGAATCGCTATTAAGTTAAAAGCTTACATGAAGGCAGAGTTGAACTGTCAAAAATATTCATCACACTTTGCAATGGTGATTCTCTTGAGAAAAATTACCAAAAGCAACAGTGCTGGCTGAGATTTTACACACAGCCATAACAATCAAGTGGAGGATGAGTCTCTGGAGGACAGGCTCAAGTATTCAGTTGTTTAAACAATTGTCATGTAAATAAAATTATTATAAAGCTGTGAACGTCTTTTGAGTTAGATTTATTATTTAAGCCATCAGCCACAAAATAATTTGTTCCTCCAAAACAGGAAGTTTTGGAGGTGGAATTGTCCTTCCTGAACCATAGAAGAAGAAGACGGATATAAACTTACATCCATGCACCACCACTTAAAACAGAAACATACTTCGTCATTTTTACTCACATTTTCTTAGTAGAGAATGGGTGTAATGTTTTCTACCAATGTAGTATTATTAGGACTGAAACGAGTATCTGAGTGCTTTGATTCTTGCGACCATCTTCCCAGAAATTTGCGTATAAATATTAGCAATGTCCAAGATCGC
>NW_023421389.1:0-1636 GCF_002922805.2 Oryzias melastigma
CATAGTCAACTTGAGAGTGCCCTGTCATGGATACGCTGAAATCTCAAAAAATGTTCTCCTTTTGTGCAAAAAAAAAGGTGTTTTCATGTCATAATTTGCAATAGTTTTAATTAATTATATGAATATAAAATAAAAGGTGAACTATTATTATTTTGTCTGCACAGAAAATCTAAAAATGTTTCCATAAAGTGTGCAAAATAAACTGACATGTTACAGTAAGTATTACTAATTGAATAAGAGGAGGTTTATTCTTTTGGATTTTACACCAAGATCCACATACCTTTGGTAACTAATCATTCACAAGATTTAACACCAAAATGAGACCATCTTGTTACTAAATAGAAGGCATTCAGCATGTGGTAATTCTCTGTACCACACTTATCTATTTAAGTGAAGTTTACTAGTTTATTCAGTAGCAGTTCATTCTTAAATGCCCCCATTAAGGACATTTTCTCTTTTTTTTCTTCCAGTCAAACTGTGTTTTTCTTGGGTAAACATAGTTGCTGGTTCCATGTTGGGTTATATACAAATAAACTGTATCTGAATTCTATCTGTATGCACTTAAAGCCAAAATAAAAAAAATTCACAAATAAAAAAAATGTGTGTGTAGTTGTGGCGACAAGTCTTGCTCAGAGGCGGTGAAGTGACATTGATCTGTTTGCCATCTTTTGGGTTTTACCACAATTTCAGATTTAGAAGATAACCTGCTATGTGTGTGTGAAACTGAATGAGAACAGAGAGCAGAGGCAGACAATAAGAGTAGATTTTAGAAGCCTCTCGATTTACGCTGAAACACAGTAAACCACCTTGAAAGCCAAAAATGAATTGGTTAAAATAAAAACTCATCATTGTGCACAAATTGTGCAAATGAATTTCCCCTCAGGGGATTAATAAAGTATCTTGATTGATTGATTGAAATGAACATTTATCTTTAGACTAACTTTCCTGAAGATTGAAAAAGTTTAGTCGCAGTTAAATGAGAAACAACAATTTCATCATCACCTCAGTGAAAATGAACAAAACAACATTGTACTAGATAGGGGTGTGTATATGTATCACGATACACGCCATGATACAACGTATATCCCAAGACGGTACCAGACAATATTTCACTATTTTTTAAAATTATGACATGGCAATTATCTGAATATTAATACATTTTTCACAAAATACATATTTAATGAGCGGAACAATAAGCACTACAACTGTATCTCATAAACAAGTTGGATTTACCCAAACAAATTTCTTTTAGGAAATATTTAAGAGGAAAACAAATGTAAGATTCAAATACATGTTGTCTTTTAAAGGATACTTACTGGCAGTATTTTAAATTAATACAATTATCACTAAAGAATTGGAATATTTCATTATATTTTCTGACACCCCTAGTACCAGATAACTAAACTAGTATATTTGTGATAATCCTAACATTTATGTAGACAAAGATATTCATTTTTGCTCCATGAGCTACAGCTATGGGAATGTGTATCATAGCATGACACCCACCATCATTTATTAACTAGTTCTGCCCATCCTGCTTTTTTTTTTACACTTTATTATTATTAAATATGTAAACATTAATTCAAATTTGCATAGCTTTTTGTTTTTAGCATCTACAAACATTTTTTTCTCTTAA
>NW_023421390.1:0-1635 GCF_002922805.2 Oryzias melastigma
AAATCTTAACAAGGAAATAGACAAGTCTCTAAATGTTTCTGATCTAGTTTTCCAGCGATCCTTCACGGAGTCTAACCAGCACGAGATCGTGGCCACATCAAGCTCAGGCACGGACCTGCTCTTTGCTGATCTCTCTTTGGGTCGAACCGAGGTTCTCCAGAGTCTCAAGGAGCCCTTGGCCCCCAAGGCTTGGCCCTGGGCAGGCCCAAACCGAGTGGTGGTCTCCAGTGGGTTGTTTGGACAGTACCTGGTGACGCCATCCATTGAGTCTCTGTTCGTCCTTAACGGAAAGCAGAGAACGCCACACTGCGAGGTGTCAGACATCAAAAGAGGAAACACAGTGGTTTGGGTTGGAGACGTATGAGTTAAAGACAATAAAGAAAAGCAGGAGATGTAGAGTTAGAGCAAGAAATGAAAAAAGAAGAAGAGGAAGAAATCAGGCCCAATAACTTAATAAGATTTATTTGAAAAGAAGTTGTGGACTCAACCGTGGGACTGAGCAGGAGGGTAAACATGGCTGTAATAAAAGTTCACCTAAAAATAATTGAGAAAAATTTAAGAAAACATGTTGTGATGTTTCTATTGGGAGAAAGTGTCAATGCCGTTCAGTGCAACAGTGATCTATGTGCACTTAACTCAACAGAATTGTACATTATTGCACTTCCTTCCATGTTATCACAGCAAATAGGTACTTGGAGACGTGTTATTAAGGAACTATGAACTATGCACAATGCTCACTTTTTTTAGAATAAAAAGCTTTCCCGTTTTCTTTCTTTCAACAATGTTTGTCGTCTTCACCAGTGCTGCATATAATCACCACAAGCTGTTTGTCCTGTCTGCCTTTAGTGTGTACGTGTTCAGAGTCTTTTAAAAAGCTACCAACACCATCTGTTTACTCGCTTTTTTCATGGTATTGTACTGTACTTTCTCTATGAAAGCTTTCATTCTTCTCATACCAGCAGAGGTTGGCTTTATGCACATGTGTAATACCCACTATTTTCGTTATCTATCCAAAGAGCCCAATTGGTCCATTAGCTGTCGACAATGGGTGTTTTGGTCGTGGGGGAAATGAAAAGTACATCCTCTGGTCTCTTGTAACGGTGTAATCTGTCCCTCGCTGTCTCTCACTTTTACTCGAAACCTCCAGCTCAACTCTGTGCTGTGAAGCCTGAAAATGCCACTTATACCACTTAGCAGATTCCCTCAGGGTAATGACTCTGGTTTACACTGACCCATATGCCAAGGCTGAGCAAAAGCAGCATCAACTCCACCATCTGAAGGGCTGCGAGCGTTTGTGCATCCTCTAACAGAATTGTCATGAAAGCCAAAATTCGAGTCAAGTAGACTTGAAATTTTAGCTATTATTCTTATCAGATGCAGATTTTTTTATTACTGTTGAGTCAGGAATGAAAAAGTATTTGGGAAGTCAAGTTTTCATCTCTATAAAAGATCTCTATTCTAGACTCGCATAGCCACTTTTGAAAGGAAAAACAGACGGAAATAAACACCAGCAACTCGACTCTAACTGCACATATTTTAGGCCTGTGGGTAAACTGCACCATCTTTAGTGTAATTGTGTTGTTTTGCTTGTGTTAATCATAATGACGAGCCATTACCAAACAAGACAACACTGCA
>NW_023421391.1:0-1635 GCF_002922805.2 Oryzias melastigma
ATCTGGTGACTGTGGAGTCCAGTGAACTCTTTGTCATGTTCTAGATACCAGTCTGAGATGATTCCAGCTTTATGACACGGAGCCTTATCCTGCTGGAAGTGTCCATGTGTCAAAGTCAAGGCCCGGGGGCTGGATCCAGCCCTCCGGGTAATTCTATCTGGGCTTTCAGATCTTAATTTTATTTTATTTTATTTTTTTATTAATAGCCCAATGTTTAATAGGCCAATGCTCATTTCTAACCTCTTTAATTTTAACAAAATATATTTTTGTGGAGAGTAAAATATTTAAAGTTATTTAAGGTTTAAGTTGATTTATTCTAGAATAATATTCCTCCCTTTTTATTATTCAGAATTATGTTAAAAAGTTACTGTTTAAAGCTTCAAAAAATAGGCATTCTGCTAGATTTTTGGACTATATTTACATGCTAGCTGTTTGGGCAAATTTAGTTTTTTTTAAGGACATTTTAAAGTTCAGCTATTTTTCAGCTGCATGCTAGCTGTTTTGGATATCCTATTTTTTCAGTTTTTCAGGCTAATTTATAATTTAGCTATTATTTTATCTGACTATCAGCTTCAGCGTTTTCACAATTTCAGCATCGTCAATGACCAAATTCAGCTTACAGCATTCACACTAGCATTTTCTAGGTAATGCTATATATATAGTTCATAATTATGTAACAAAGCTAAGATTTTAAAGTTTTAAAAATAATCCCTCTGACTGGATTTTTACATTTCCGCTGTGGGTGGAGTCCCTGTTTGGTTACCCTTTAACCAAAACAAAATTTGGTTGTACCCTAATTTGCATTGACAGCATAACTTTTTTTATTTCTTTACCTCTTTTTTTTCAACTTTCAGTCTTATTTTGAAAAAAACAACTTTAATTCATTAGCGGGGCAGCTCAGATGGTTAAACGTGTAGGTTTTCTCCATGCACTCAAGCTTAAAAAAAAATGTTATTGTATTTTTTTTTGTGTTCAGGAGACTTATGAGGTCTAAAAGATTGATTCAGAATGTATAATATTGTTTTAGTAGGCTCTTGGGGTGTATAGAATCTCACTGATAGTTTATCAAAGGGTGGTTTCCACTCTATTTGGGGGGTACTGGCTGTTAGGACTGTGACTTTTTGATGCTCAAACTCCCCGTTATGTCTGGAGATTAAATAACGGAACAGCAGTTTGCCCGAATATGAACTGGATCACATGGTGTTAGGTGCAGATAAAGGGGGAGGAGTGGGGCGAAAACACAAAATCTGCTCTGTTGAAACACAATTTTCTGCACATAAAGTTTTATGAAATGCAAAATTATGCACACGCGCTCTAATTGACAGAATAATTCTTGTTCTGCTGTGCTGGAGCTTCATAATCCACTTACTGCTCACATATGAACAGTGAGGCTGAAGCATTGAAACTGTCACCCTTGAAAATGTCCTTTTTTTTATTCATGGATGAAATCGTTTCTAAATATTCATTATGTCACGTCAGGTTCGGTTTTGTTGTATTTACTTTGTGTTTTATGTTTCAAAGAACTAGCTGGGAGGTGAAAAATGTGCGCTTTTTGGGGGAATTTTGATTCATAACACGTTTATTGGAAAGCCCATTATTCATCTGTAATCCCTTTTCTCTCCATTTTCCTAAAGC
>NW_023421392.1:0-1634 GCF_002922805.2 Oryzias melastigma
GTGTTGTTAAAAAAAGAAACTTACATGTGTAAAATGACATTCAAGTGTCTAAAATCTGTTGTATTTATTCTCATTCTTAATTTGTTTATCAGCCCTTGACTAAAGTTAGGTTTTAGGAAGGTTTGAGAAGTTAGGTTTGTCGTTTAGTTTTTATTAAATGGGTATGAATAACCAGGAATAATTCAGTAAAAATATATCTGACCATGTGAGGAAAAGTTGACAGATTTAAAAAAAAAGCAAGTTAAAGTTTAAAATGTAAAATTTAAAAGGGATTATTAAATATCAGGAAATATATATATTAGAACTGTGAAAGTTAACACATGGGATTAATCGAAAGAGAATTAACATGTTAATATTTATCAACGCCCTCAGGCGTCTTCCGGTGCAGCTTTGAGATCAGTATAATAAAACTCAGCCTAAAATAAAGATTTATTTTTTATATATTCTGTGATTGAGATTTTATTAAATTAAAAAGATAATACGTCATTTTATTCATAGCTTTTGGAAAAAAGCAATCTTTTATTTTAATAAATAAGGCAGAAGATGATCGTCGGTCGAGTGAAAGATTCGCTGTGGTGGGCGGAGCCAAATGGAGCTGTGTGCTATTAGAAATCCAACATCATGGAATCCAATCATTATTTTATTTTGAGATCGGGACTGACATACATTTTTCTACAACAAAGAGCACCAGCGTTGTCAAAAATGTTTTTAAATCCTGGTTTCACCGCGAAAGACCCATTCACTGCTGTTACGAGAGGCGAGCAGTTCAGAGTGGACAGACACGCCTTCTCCTGAGAGCAGATCAAACTTCTCCCAAAAACCTTTTTACCATTTTTCACAAGCACAATAAGGAAAATTTGAAAATTGATTTATTTACTCAAAGATGGACTCATGTAACAATGTGGAAAAAAAATAATGTATCAATCCCCGCGACCCTGAAAAGTCAAAAAAATGCATGGATGGAACCCTTTGTCAAGAAATGTTCTGTTTGTTTTATTGCTGTAATGCATATAACTGAGCAATATAATGCAGTTCCAAAAAATAATAAGGAAAATTTATGAAAAAAAAGAAAAAAAAACAGAATTCCAAGAAAAATGTCAAATAGACATCAGTGTTCTTGGAAAAGAAATTCTTATTTCTGGTTGCTGAGGTTCCAAAGGGTTAAAAATAAATGTTCTAAATGTACAATTTTGCACATGATTTCATGTGATTATTTACAGATAAGTGGTTGGCAAAATCTGTAACTAAGCAAATAATAATAATAATAATAATATTTTTTTCTAGGTTTGCCATTAATTTGTTGCATTTAATCGATTCCCAACCCTATTTAGAACATTATTTAATGTTTTTACTTAAAAAAAAATGGTGTAGGGTGAGTCATGAGTTTTTTTGTATCAACCAATAAATAATGAGTGTCAAGAGGGCCTACAACAGACCCTTGAGGAACACCAGCTCAAATTTCTTTGCAGACAATTCCACACTTTAGCCAAAAGTTACGTTTTTAGCTGCTCTGGCTAAAAAATTCCAGGTGTAGTGGGTCAGTTGTTGTGAGAAGAGATGAGCTTTTTGGCTGAAGACTCTCCCATCTGCCCCTATAGGTAACTTGGACGGCCCGTACGTCGTCTAGCTTGATT
>NW_023421393.1:0-1633 GCF_002922805.2 Oryzias melastigma
GAGTAGGTTTTGGAAACAGAGGCTTCAGATCAACAAGAAAATGGCATTTAGGTTGTGGGATTTTAGGTAAAAACGTCATAATCCTAATTAAAACTACTGGGAGCATTTTTATTTAATAAAAACATGGTCATGGGGGACTTTAAAGCAGTTCTTAGTCTTTTAGCTAGAGTATTTGAATCTAGATGAGAATCCACATTTCTTTAAAATTATACCATTAACTAACTGTATCATGTTTAGTTATTAATATAAATAATCAACTTTAACCTGTTTCAATTAAACCAATAGGAAATTTCAAAACATTTTACAGTTTTTTTCACGGAAGCAAATTGTTTATTACTGTAAAAATCTGCAGCTGCTCTGCATTCTTCACCAGTAGGTGTCGTGTCTGTCAGGATGTGTCACAGACAGCTGTTTGGAGTTTGACCTTGCCAGATGGACAAGCCTGTCTGGTCTATTTGACCAACAACGTCCTCCTCTGGCTACTTTGTTCTTTGACAAGAGCATTGGAAGTGAGTGACAGCATGTACTCTCCCTTATCTCGGTTTATGGTGTTTCCACATTTCTATTGATCCTTCAAGCTAACGTTTGAACTTAGGTTTTTTTCTATTCCAGTTGTGTTGTTCCAGATGTTGATTTTGATGTGATCATATCTTTTTTCCTTGAGGTTTTTTATGCAGTGTTTTTGTAATGTTTTTGATCATTTGAACCATCCTGTTGTCTCCTTCTTGCATTCATTTTTTATCTGTCTTTTCTAGAGTAAAATACACACTTGGATGAACCCAACAAGTTTTTCCAGCACAATATTTTATCACAAGCAGCTGATTGTGACACATCATGAGGGACTCCAAACCAAAACAAAAACAGGCTGCAGGTTTAAACCTGTCAAAGCAGACTACACTCTGATTTAACAAGTATTTCAATTAACTTCTCCCACTACTACTACTACTTTCAACTACTACAAGTCTTTTTGAGTATATGAAAGGAAACACCATTTTCATTTAGAAAAATTTGTTGTTCAAATTGAAAACAAGTCTGGCATAACAATGCTTTTATGATAGGGTAATGAAATTGACCAATCTCAGGACAGAATCATGTGGTAAAGAGACTAACAGAATTGTCCAATGAGAGGAAGTATTGACTTTCAGTGTCCCAAATGACAAAACCATCAGCTAAAACCTGATCCCTTCAAATAAACTGCAGAGAACAGAAAGTAGAAAGTGGTGATCCCAACATGTTCCCTTGCCACAATACCATAAACTAATACACTCACTGGCCACTTTATTAGGTACACCTGTTCATGTGTTCGTTAATACAAACTTCTAATCAGCCAATTACATGGCAGCAAATCAATGCGTTTAGACATGTAGACATGGTCAGGATGATCTGCTGCAGTTCAATCTGAGCATCATAATATTCAAATCAATTTTATTTATATAGCCCAAAATCACAAAGAAAATTTGCCTCATTGGGCTTCATGCAAGTAATTTTACAGATGCAGAAAATTAGAAAATTAAAATATGAACAATAGTTAAAAACTAAGACTAAATAAAACAGGTTATCCCTGCCCTTAGACCCTCCCTCCAGGTAAAGAAAAACTCCTAAAAAAACCTGAGTCAGGAAAAAAAGAAGAAAC
>NW_023421394.1:0-1632 GCF_002922805.2 Oryzias melastigma
CTCCCACACTGAGCTGAATACACCCCGAACAGTTAAACAATCCACTGCAGGCATGGGCCACACAGAGACAGGCGCTCACTCCAAAGGGCCAGTTCAGAGCCTCCAATCAACTTATGAAGCATGTTTTTGGACCGTGGGAGGAAGCCTGGCAGAAAACCCACACATGCACTGGGAGAACAATGAAAGTTCACAGAAAGGTCCCGGCTGGGATTCAAACCACCCCTTTTAGCTGAGAAGCAATAATGCTAACCACTACATCACCATCCAGCCTGAACACCGGCCTCTGAGTTTAAGGGTGTATTCAGACTGGGAAACACAAAGTCTTTTGCACAAATCTAAATGATTCTAAATGAAATACTTAGAATTTAATGCCAGAAGAAAATGATCAAAACACATTTTAGAAGCTGAGATGTGCATTAATCCTTTGACATCAAAGACGCCTTAACAACACACTCTTTGACATATCGGAAGTCCTCAAACATTAATGTGGTCAACATGAATCAGTAGAAATCAGCTTTGCACCGATATACAACACATTATTAATGTAAAGCATCTCATAACGACACCAAACTGCTTTTTGGGGGTCAGAATCAGTCGTTTCTCGTAAATTGCTAAAACACTTTGATATTAATATCAGGGTAAGGCAGCTTTTCTGTGCTTCTGGAATTACATTACATCTATAAACGTTTGAAGAGTTGCAGTGGTCGAAAGAATGTAAACGGTGGTTCTAAACTCTGCCATTGAAGGGTTAAGAGCACCATGTGCGCATCAAAACACTAATGCCCGCTCACCATTACAAAATTAGTGCATCCTCTCACAGCCTGAAACACATCAGCTTCCCTTCATAAACTACTGTCAGATATTTCTTTATTTTTTGTCATTATTTTTTTTTTCACAAACCTAACACCTAACAGTAACAAAAAAAAAACGGTCAGATATTTCCAATATTTTATAAAGACATTAAACCACCTTTTGTTGTTTTTGTAATATTACTGCCATAACATTGTATTGCCAATCTTTGCTAATCAATGGTTGCATTAAACTTAACGTTATTGATATGTTTAGTTAGTTTTCATAACCCTTTAAAATTCAATAATCTACACACTTCCTTATTTTTTTTTAGTAGGATTTCGCAGAGTCTCGCACGATGCACTTGCTCTTTCTAACAAGTATTGGGTGCTGCTGTAGGTCCCTCTCACATCCCAAAGCATTGGCAGTAAAGAAGAACCACAAACTCATTGACTGAATAATACCCTACAGCTGCAGGCAGAGGAGAACAAACTCAGGTTTCTGTTAAATTGGTTTTGAACTATTGATATGCTTACATATTGATTCAGAATTGTAGTCCAGACACAACCTCACAGCAGGTTCAGTGTTTTCTACAAGTGTTACATGACTGGAATTGAACTTCAACGCATACTACACTGCACCCAATTGGTGTTACCAACATGTTGGGTTAACAAAAAAGCCAACTTGAAGGTTTAATGTGACTTTAAATGTAAAAAAAAATTGGATTTTCTCCTTATTTTACCACTAACATTTTCACAAAAAGAATAGACATTTATGAATAGACATTCATAGTCTTTACGGACAGAATTTCTAGGCGCAGCCAGGGGCCGGAGGGGATCTGGT
>NW_023421395.1:0-881 GCF_002922805.2 Oryzias melastigma
ACCAAAGTGCAACTAGTACCGATCCGAGTCCATTACTAATCCATGTCTGGTACCGATCAATGTCTGGTACTGGTACTGATCCGTGTCCGGTAAAGATCTGTGTCCGGTACTGTTACTAATCCGGGTCTGGTGCCGATCCGCATCCGGTATTGGTACCAATCAATGCCTGGTACTGATCCACATGCGGTGCCGATCCGCGTCTGGTGCTGGTGTAACGGATGTGAATTTCCACCTCCGTCCATACAGAAACTCACGACACCAGGTAGAGTTTGACAGCTTTACTCTGTTCTGTAACAGGTGTAAAAGAAAAATTTACAATCAGTTTCCACCGGCAGTGACACATCTGGCTCCCCTCTGCAGCTCTCTCTCTGCTCTGCGAGGGCGGGGGCCAAAAATCATAACATTACAGTTTTTAATTACATTTTTTTTCCAGAAATTACATTCAGTCAACTCTAATATTTAATATATTCAACTTTGTATGAACAAAAAAAGTAATAATTAAAACATGTAAAATTATAGAGGTGGATTACAAAAATTAAATGCTCTACATGTATAAATTAAATACACATACCTGTAACAGGTGTAAAAGAAAAATTTACAATCAGTTTCCACCGGCAGTGACACATCTGGCTCCCTACAAGATCAAAATAAAAATGTAAAATGGCTGCTTTTCGTCGACAGTCTTTCATATGCCACGTGCACCTGTTTGCTAGCCAAAATAATTTTTCCACTTGTACAAAATGCACAAAACTTAAAATACATAAATACGTGAACACAAAACTAGGCAAAAATGATATATTTATCATTTTTGTAACAGCTATTTGAATAACAGACCGAAACAGTATGCTAAATAACCCAAAAGATGGCAAGACGTTCGGGAA
>NW_023421395.1:1272-1632 GCF_002922805.2 Oryzias melastigma
CTGTGTCCAGCTCTATGTCTGGCTCCGTGTACGATACTGACACAGATCGGTACCATCACTACCATGTCAGTACTACCACCATCAATACCGTACCAATCCTTGTTCGGTATCGATGCATGTCCGTTAATGGTGCCGATTCATGTCTGGTATCAATCCACATCTGGTACCGATCTCCATCTGGTACCTTATTAAGGTTAGGGTTAGGATACCAGTGTGGTTCTTGTCCTGGTACTTGTTTGCTGCCTGGAGGTTGGGGACCCTTGATTTAGTTGGACCAGTCAGCACGTCATAAAACGATGCGTTGGGGTGACCCAAAACGCAGTGGCGGGCCGTGCATTTCACACCTAGGCCTTCAGTAGT
>NW_023421396.1:0-1632 GCF_002922805.2 Oryzias melastigma
TCCACCTAAACCTGAGGGAGAAGACCAGCAAGAAGAAGAGGAAGAAGAGGAGGAGGAGGAAGAAGAAGATGATCACCCATTCCTGAGTTTCATCTTTAACTTCCTGCTGGAGGTATAAACATTGTTACACACAGCATGGAAACAAGAAGTTAATCATATTTTTATCTTTTATTTGGTCATATATCTGTACTCATATCTGATTCTAAAAAAAGTAATTAACTTATTTTTCTTACAATTACACATTTGAAGTTGGTAGGTTTTTGGCATTAAATTGCTGTACATATAGTTTTTTTTAAGCTAACATGAGACACCAGGTCATTGTAGGTACTTGTGTTGTGGGATTATGTTTAACCCCTTCATGCTGTATGCAAATCCAGGACTCCACCTAATTTAGCATCATTCTGAATGCAAAACACATTGACGAATTATATATTATATATAAGTGGAAATTAGATTAGGTATGAAGGGGTTAAATAATAAATTAATTGAAATTAATATTGTTTTTTTTTCTTTTAAAGTCCAGTATTAACTGATCAAATACTATAATCATTGTTCTTATAAACCAATTTCCTTTGTTCTTTTTTAGGTAGCTTTTTGATTGGTTTTTAATGGACGAAATTGTAATTAAAAAAAAAAATACATTTACCCAGTTTTTCCATTGAGCTAGAGAAAATATTCATTTATGATCAGACAAATTAACTTAGGAAGACAATTTGACAGACTGATATTTAATTGAATTGAACAAATTGTTTACACTGCCATTTGCTTTTATAGATGCATATAAAATCTGTTATTAATTAGCTACTAAGCTCACTGCTTTACATTTATTTTTTTACAAAACAATGTGTGTATGATTTGGCCCGTGTGTCCTGGTCTTCCTTCCTTTCAGTCACACAAAGCCAACAGTCATGCCGTGCGTTTCCGGGTGTGTCAGCTGATCAACAAATTGCTGGGCAGCATGTCAGAGAATGCCCAGATTGACGATGACCTCTTTGATCGGATCCACCAAGCCATGCTGATTCGTGTCACTGACAAGTTCCCCAATGTGAGGATTCAAGCTGCTTTGGCCATGACCCGCCTTCAGCAGCCACAGGACCCCGACTGCCCCACCATCAATGGTGTGTTTGCTCACTTTTCTGTTTCCTTTAGAATTCAGAAGATTTGAGCTTATTCAACTCACGATATGTGATGTTGGGTTTATTCTGTGCTTATCAAAGTTTTGTAAACGGGTACTTAAAATGGCACGTGGATCATAATGAATAAGCTCTTTGTAAACTTTAAATAATTTATGGAAGTGCAGCTTTCTGTTGCATATTTGAAAACATTTACAAATGTGAACTAAAAATGGCTAAACATTTAGCATCAAGAAAATACACTGTCCACTACTGAATTTAATTTGTTTAAGTTTTTTTTGTTGTTGTATTTTTCAGTCTCGTAAACCCTCCAATAGCAAAACTTTTTGTACCAACAGTTTACTTGGTGTCGGAGGTTCTGTTTTTTCTTCTCAAACCCTAAAATTGCTGGTTCTCCATCGATCACAGGATGCACTTTAAAAATGAAAGTTTCTGTGAAGCTAAATTTTTAACTCTCTGCATCTTGCTATTTTTCAGCCTACATGTTAATTCTGGAAAA
>NW_023421397.1:0-1631 GCF_002922805.2 Oryzias melastigma
TGACACCTTTTATTAGAAAAGTGCTGCTCCATCTTTGCAACAGAAATTCAGAAACTTAAATTTGAAATATGCTGAAACTGATGTCATGTTATCATTCAAACACAATTGTTACCAAAACGCTCAGTGGAATAGAGATTCTCCTTTGTTTAATGTTGGGGCTAAAATAGATTTACCTCTCTTTGAACACTAGAGGTCAGTATAGTCTCTTAAAACAAGAACTGCTGCATCAAACCTCAATCTGAGGATCTGACTTCTCCAAAAGGTAGAAAATACTTAAAAACCCAAAATAAGAGACAAACGTTAATAAAACTAATGATGTTAAATTATAAAATAGTTAATTAAATAACTTATGCATGTTTTCACAATGAAACGAAATGGGGGGCTGAAGCATTAATGGACGAACATGTCTGTGTAGCACAATGTGCCTGTTGGAAGAATGAGTTCTTCCATGTGATGGAAATCCTGCCAAAATATACCTGTGATGTTATAAGACTTGTCTTGTTAGCTTCTCTTTTTGGGTTTTGAATGCATGTTGACAAAAAAACGTTCACTTTATTGGTTAAAATACTAGTTTAAACAAAAACTTGACTCCTCAGTCAGACAGTGGTTCAACCAGTTCTGATGACTCAGTAATGTTTTTCTGTTGTGTTCTTGATTCTTTGTTTGCTTTTTTCCAATGTAAAATTTGGGGTATCATTGTGTTTTTTTATTTTTTTATTGAATGAAACACCAGTTTTAAAGATTTTATTTTCCCTCATTGTCTCAGCTGCTTTACAATTACAAGCAAAATGTAACTATCCCGGTTTACTCTTAAGCAAAGATGCTACAATTGTCAGAGATTCTCAATATTTTTTTCTTTTCTTTTCTTTGCCATTTGTAACTTATTTTCATTCTTATTTTTTTTCAATACAATCTAGAATTGATCATTAGTATTTTAGGATAATAAAGTAAAAATATGAAAAATGTCAGAATTTTACAAAAATAGTTGTACATTTCTGAGAAAAAATAAATAATTTGAAGTGAAAAGTTGTAAAATTGCGATTTTTTTTTTTTACAACAAAGTAAAAATCCATGAGGAAAAAGTTGTAATTTTATGAGAACAATTGTAAAATTATTAGATAATAATTGTTATTTTAGGAGAATAATGTAAATTTATAAGAAAAAAATGCATAATTTCATAAATCTTTGGTAAACGTTGTCGAAATCGTTTAAAAAAGATAGAATTTTGTTAGAATAATATCATAGATATTATTTAAACAAAGTTGATATTTTAAAAGAACAAATTCGTAAATTTAAGAGAAAATAATTATATGATAATTATAATTATGAGAAAAAATGTGCAATTTTACAAGGACAACACAATGCCTTTTCAGAAATATAGCTGGTTGAATAAGCCTCTGTCTACATTATCCAATTGTGAAGAGGCCTAACCTGAAGTAATAGCTCACAGTGCGCTTTACCTCTCTCATAATGAAACATGATGTTAGTTGTTTTTTTTGTTGTATATATGTTTTCAATAAAAAAGACTTTTGCCTCTTTAATGTATTACAAATTTACTCATAATTCTTCAATTTTATTCTCATACATTTTGTTTTCCTTTTTTCCTCATAATTTTACCACTTTATTCGTGT
>NW_023421398.1:0-1347 GCF_002922805.2 Oryzias melastigma
ATGTTTAAATGTTGTTTCTTAACTTTGATTAATAACTAGAATCCTGCAAGTACCAAAAGTACAGAAACACATAACTAAACAAATGCTATCTAAAATAAATTAAAAGTTTATCAAGAGGACAGTTTTGTGTACAGACATGAGAGAAATTTGAAGAAAGAAATGTTCTAAAGATATATATTTTACATTACTTTTTAAGTTTCCATCTTCTAACAAAATTCTTAAGAGGTACGAAAATACAGAAAAACTGTTAAATTGCTTTTGTAAAGAGGTTTTATATTTTTAAGCATTTTTTAAAAATACAATCCGTTCACTACATTTAAAAGTTAAGATATATGGTATATGTATACATATATATATATATATATATATATGAATACAATGTTCCCCCGCTAATTTGTCTTTCTTTATTTGCGGTTTCATATATTTCTTTTCAGTCACGTTCCTCCTCCAGTTTGTCACAAAGACTCAGACAGCTCAAGATGCTTGTATGAAACTTTTGCTTCAGAAGAAGAAGAGGAGTGCAGATGGAAAGCACGCAAGCCTGTTTGCTACACAAACACACACACACTCTCAGCGAGCCTGCATGGAGAAATGGCATCAGCTGACTCAGAAGCTGCCCAAAAATATCCTATTAACAGTGGATGATAATTATTATCCAGAGCAGGTGTTTATAATGGAAGAAATCGACAAATTCTGGATAGAGATGCCCTCTCGCACTTTAATGATGATTGAGTAGGCATTTAGAGACAGTGGCAGTCCTCAAGTCAAGTATGCAGACTATTGTTTTGGATTAAAAAAATCTCTTTATACTCAAATTTTCTTTAACAAATGTTTACAAAACATATTCAGTAGTGTTTTTAATGAGTATGGACTAGTAACGGACATTCTTTGGCCACGGGGGTGGGTGAGACAGGGACGGGGGAGTTCTCTGTATTCGCGGATTCTGCATATTTACGGAGGTCTCTGGACCCCCCGCGAATTAAAGGGGATTGCTGTATATATATATGAATATATATATATACATGTGTGTGCATAAATATAAATATACATATCAGTTGCTTTTTAAACATATTTAAGACAAGTGCATGTATTGAAGAGGATAAACCATATGAGTGAAATCTAGGACAATAAAACAAATCTGCACAGTAACAGAGCAAAAGGAGAGAGAAAAAAACCCCACAATGGCTCTACAGAATTTTAAACAATCTCCATATTCGAATACTTATAACAATGTTGTGTAGATAGTCCATTTCTTTCTCCTTTTTCACCAAAGTTCTTATCTCATAATTCAGCAGTTCCATGATATATGTTTCCGTCACATTTATTCCTGTTCCTGCTGAGTTGGTG
>NW_023421398.1:19307-20938 GCF_002922805.2 Oryzias melastigma
TCCGCCTCCAGCGGCCCCCGGCTGATTTGAGCTTGAGACCCCTGCTCTAAATGCATGAACAGATCAAAATGCCGTTTTGGGGTTCATTATGGTAAGGAATAAACAGTAAAATGCATTTAAAACCTCAAAAAGAATTTTCATGGTAGGGCCCCTTTAAAACTTTGCATTAGCTTTTGTTGTTGGATCTAGTCGTCAGAAAAGTCTTTAGCAACAGTTGCTAGCGTCGTTAGCTCCTTTCGTTTCACAGGCAATGCAGAAGATATTGCTTAGTAATACACACCATGAACAGATGTTCATTAAACCTGTTCAGTAGACATAGACAATGGACCAAAGATATAGACAGTGGACGCAAAAACATATTTTTGGCACAAATGGAACCTCATATGACCCAGCCTCAGCCAGATTCTGCCTTCAGTGGCCCCAAGGTAAACTGACTTTGAGACCCCTAAGTTAAACCTTGTCAAACTTTGACCAAACAAGGAATTGGATTTGGTAGTGACGTATGGATGACGTCCCTCTCAATTTATGGACCACTTCACAATGATTATAGAAGAGAAATTAATTATTGCAGAGTTATGACACCAAGTCCTTCATATATCAGAATAGACTTGTGAAAGAAAAAACCTGGAACAAGATTTGTGAGATTTCCACTGCTTTGATAATTCACACAAAGCCTCTTCTATACACACCCAGTTTGTCTGTATTTTTTTAAAATTGTGATTGTGCTGCCAAGGACCCAGGCCAGTTCGTACAAATTCTGATTAAGTAAACAACACTCAATTCATAATTGGGTGCTCATAGAATAGAGGAAGTGAGTACTATTGGTGGGAATGATTGCATTAGAAACATTGCTGGTAGGCCTGCACAATAAATCGCAAATTTATTGTCATTGTAAACTCACCATGTGAAATATGCATTTTGCAAAAAAATGATGAAATTGTGATAAATAGTAACTTTAGATATTTACACACATGCTAAAACAATCTGATAGCAGCTATTTTACAAACTAAGTAGAGCCCTTTACGGATTTGACCAATTGCATGAACCTTTTTATGTTAGATGCCGGCATTCAATGTTGACAAGCGTCATTTGGAGTATAATTTGAGTTATGTTGACATTTATTTATATTTTAGATGTTGCAGTGAAATGTAAATGTTGTACTAGTTCTTTTGTTTATGCTTTTGCAACTCATATTGTCATATTGATTTCCCATTGATATATCAAAATTGATCACTAATATCACACATCGTGAGTTTTCCCTCATTTAGCGCAAGCCTAATTGTGTCAGTTTGTTCAGTCACAGATAGCCAAACCATTTCTCTCATAAAAGTATTGAATTACATGCAAAAGCAAACAAATGCACAGCGGCAAACAACTGGAGAGACCGGGAATAATTGTTGCTTGTGATACAAGGCTAGAACTCATCTCGATAATGAGTGTGGTGACACCAATTGTGTACTGTTGCATTTTAGAAGTATATCAGAAACTGCACCTTGTCCTACTCAGCCACCTATACCCGTAGTTTCCTTTGCCACTCCACAAAAAATGAAAATAGTTTACCACATACGAACCACGTCCTGCTTTAGGGACAACAATCGGACACGCTACACCGCTGAAACAAGCCTGCTGGG
>NW_023421399.1:0-1631 GCF_002922805.2 Oryzias melastigma
GATTTTGTGTACAATCTCATCTCACATTAGTTTATCTGCAGATTCATATTTATATTTGTATAATAAAGTTTTCAAATTCCTTCCACTTTCTGAAAATAAAACAACTAATTTAATTTGTTTATTGAATTTTGAATATGTGAGCTGAGTCTCCACTGCTGCTGATGTTCTGATAGCAGCAGTTAAGTGGAGAAAATAAACAGATTAGATAAATGAGACAACTTAGTGAAGGTTTGGTGATCTCTCAAATAATACTGCGACAGAGTTGGAGACCTTTACGTTAAAAATTAGCAAAGTGATCCATAATTTAGGCAAGTTTATTGTCCAAAATTTGGCTTCAGTTTATGCACTAATTCCAGTAAATACGTTAAGTATTTTTCAGCAAGATATATACATTTGATTGGCCCAAGTACCAAATTTTTCATGCATATTACCACCACACAACAATGTACTACCTGCTTTCAAATTCCAAGCTTAGTGCAAAAGATAAATGGTCTCCCATAAAGTATGCTGCATGCATAAATCCATGTAATAAGAAAAAATAATAATAGGACCAAACAAAAAGAAAGTTACTCAGAAAGTTTTCTACGTTGTTCGAGGTCATGAAAAAAGAACATATTATCCCACATCCACTTCTCTTTTTGATAAAGATGTGAAGCAACAAAACAAAGATATGACATCTTATTTAACGTCTGAACAGCCTGGCTTTGTGAAAGCCAAGCTAACAGCTGTCCACAGAAAACAATGGAAAGGATTATAAGACTCTAAGAGGGCAATTGAACGCACGGAAAAACAACAAGAAGCCCGATGCAGCTCAGATGAGTGGAAAATGTACAGCAAGGACCAAGAAGATTGTAGTTTGGGCGTAAACGGTAAGAAGAAATCAGCGGAAAGGAGAGGTAATTAGATAAACCCGTACAAATACATGAGAGGGGAAGAGTGGGAAGCAATCATGAATGATGGTCATTCTGGAGGTGAGGGAGATAAGAATGACTGAAGGGCTTCAGGAAAAGACGCTTCAAGATCGTAAAAATGCTGAAACCTAAAGAGACATATTTTAAATTCATTCCTCTTTATCAGGTTTGCCAATTCAATAGACAGAAAAAAGTATATTTTTCTGTTTTCATGGGAATGTGTTTAGATGTTCATAAGTGTTGTTTTCAAATAACAATCTATTTGTCGTATTTCTTATGTTTTTTAATGTGTTGATCCTGTGAAACATCCTAAAGAAAAGTTGTAATAACATGAAAGATTTTGAAGATTTTAAATGCAAATCAAAACTATTGCAAAAAGTTTGTGTCTTTTTTTTTGTTTAAAGCACAAATTATCTTATGCTGCACAATAATGGTTAATAGCTGTACACAGCTGAACTGGGATGATCCTTCTTTTATTTCAAAAATAAGTCATTTAAGCGTCTGTCAAACAAAAAATTTCACATTTTGAGAAATGTTAGTTTCTTTTTATATGTGTTGTTTTTACTCATGTCAAAATGTAACCTAAATCAAATTTATTTTTTAAAAAAAGAACATATTGAATGTTAAATAATCAAAATTTCTTAAAGGCTAAAATAAGATTTTCTTGCTCCTTCGAGGTTTTGATCAGTAGAAAATCAGCTCAAATGGTTCTTTTACTGT
>NW_023421400.1:0-196 GCF_002922805.2 Oryzias melastigma
AACCATTTTAAAATACGTCTTTGAATTTCATAAATTTACAAAAAAAAGTCATATCTATGAATTTGAAAAGTCTTAGGCTAAACTTATGACTTTTCTCTTAAATTTATGTGATTTAAAGTCTTAAATTCATTACTTTAAATTTAGTAAATTTATGAGAAAAAGTCGTAAATCTTCAAGAAAAAGAGGTAAATTTACA
>NW_023421400.1:581-1631 GCF_002922805.2 Oryzias melastigma
AAACATTTGTAACGTTTTAGACATTCTTCTTACCTGTTGAAATCCCAGATGCTTTTTACAGTTTAGTCGGTCTGCTGCTGTTCACTCTCTGGACTGTAGGCTCACTTAGATTTTAATCTGTAAATTTAGGAGTTTAAAAGTCGTAAATTTACGAGAAAAAACTTTGAATATACCAGGTTTGGATGGATAATCTTGATCTAGCCACACTACATGCAGCAGATGACATGAGCGCTGTCATCTTTCATGTGTATGAAGGTGTTTGCAGCCAACAGGTATGTCGGTAATATTTGAGCGTGTGGATGAGTGTCTGTGGACAGGCCCCGCCCCTTTGATCAAGATGTGACAGTAATAATCATAAAGTCACCGGCATTGGTTTGGGGTTCGATTCCCTACGGTGGCCTGCAGAATATTTTGACATTAGTGCATGAAACAGTCCAGCAGAATGTTCTAGAGGACTAATGTTCTTCTCCTGTAGATTTGGATGGAGACACAGATTTTTCCTGGTTCCTGACCAGACTATCGGAGTATTGAAGATGTGCAAATCATTTTGAAAATGCTTTATTTTGATTGATTTGATCATAATCTCTTACACATCATTGTGTTACTCATCATTGGAACACCTTTCTACTGATGCAAATACTGCATACTGTTTTCTGGAAAGTATTTTCTTCTAGTGATTTTTGATGATTTTTATTTACAGTACTACTCAGAATGCTAGGACTAGTGAAACCTTTTCCAGTGGTTTCAAGCTGTATGGATGGATGTTCAGGACAGTATTTGATGTTAGAGGGAACCCCTGTAGTAAAACAACACAAACTTTGATGCCTCCATGCAGTGGAAATCACTATCATGCTGATTTGGGACTTATGTATGTGTGGTACAGGTTATAGCATCACTATTCTGCAAAAAACTCACTTGACAAGTCCAACCTTAACACTTGAAACTTTATTTAAACTAAACACAAATACAGAACAAACATCTGATCGTACAAAGAGTTTAACGATTACCAGAGGTGGGACCAAGTCATTGTTTTGCAAGTCCAAGTCAAGT
>NW_023421401.1:0-1631 GCF_002922805.2 Oryzias melastigma
GTGCGGTTCCAGCACCTATTTTTCATAGCTTCTTATTTTTCTCAAACCATATTAGATTAGATATACCTAGATTGGATTTAAATCGCTTTTCAGTTTCTACCAAAAATGTGTTTTTGTTGCATACAAAGTTTTGCATCTTTAGAGCCAAGAGCAAAATGAGAAGTCCTTAGTGAATACAGTGGAGCCGTGGCCATTTATTGCTTTAATCTGGAATTCCTTACGAAAAGTGTAGCTCTTGGCATGAGTTTGGTTCTGCTAAAGCCTGTACAAACCAAACAAACTAACCCAAAGTCACATTACAACACGGGCCGTTGGTAACTACAGCCTTGTGTCCTAATGGAGAGCTTTGCTCAGTAAAAATGTGCGGGGTGCTTGCATTAGTTCTTCTTAAACACTTTATTGCTGCTGGCACTGATGACAGCTTCTTGGCAAAGACACGTTTCACTGCAAGGCTGATATCCATAAAAAGTTCTCGTTCTAGATAAGGAACCTGTAATTCTACCATGTCGGTGGAAGAAAAGAGGCCTGCGTGTCAACATGTCCAACACCCAAAAATATCCCCTGGTGTAGCAGTTTCAAGCACTGCAGAGGACCATGAGCAGCTTCTTGGATCAGGGCTTCTAATTGTAAGCTTGCATTGATTAATGGTATCATCCAATTATTATTTTTTCCCTTAAATATCACATAAATCCTTATAGAGCAGGGGTGTCCAAATCTAGGCCTCGAGGGCTGACCTCCTGCTGGTTTTCCAGGAATCCTGCCTTATCTGCTACTTATTCTGGTGTGTTTAGTCAATAAGGAGCTTTGGCAGGTTGGTTAGAAAACATGTAGAATTGGACACCCCTGTTATAGACAACTGAAATAATTGGGCTGGTTCAAAACTCTTAAGCTATGTTCACATCACCCTCGGCAACGCATGTTCAAGTGGCCACTTGGAAGGAAAATTAACATTTCAAGTTTCCAAATTCAAAACTCTTATGTTCACACATAACTACGCTAGTTTTTCGCAAACTTTTTTCGGGGTCTACACATAAACCATTAATAAGAATTGGACATAACAAGTGTTGAGGTCCCCCATAGGACATGCATTACCTCCAGCCCTCCCGAAATCAGGTCAGGGCCTTCGCAGTCACTTCTTGATACGTCTTCCGCCATATTGCAACCAATTTTAAACCCCTCGACAATGATGAGTCCGAGTCAGCCTGAGCATTGTTTTTAGAGGAACTACCGTCACCAATCACGAGTGAACTCATTCCGGGTTGTTTGAAGTCCACACCCCTCCCACTGAGAGCAGATCGGGGGAATCTGTCAATCAAACAATTGAGGCAAGGCCAGCAGGAGCCACATGCTTTTACTGAGGTATCTGATCGGTCAGTTTATAACTTAAAACAGTGGCAGTAAAGAAAAAATATATTGAAATAAACTTGGATTATAAAGAACGTCCTAAGAACGCATCAGAGCAAGAAAGGTTATTCTGACAAATAAAAAGACTGAGTAATAATGGTCTATTTCTCAATGGAAGTCTCTGGGACTTTGGCCTTTTTGCAACCTGCAGGTACTTGCTATTTGGAACACGGGAGGGCAGGGGTTGAGAAGTCCATTGATATTCATGTCAATGGCTCTACATATAA
>NW_023421402.1:0-1631 GCF_002922805.2 Oryzias melastigma
GGATAAAAACAGGAGAAGAAAATAAAGGAGTCCTTTTTTTTTTTTCTTTAAACCAGGAACAAGAGGCTCCATCAAGACACTGCGGACACTCATTGGTCAGGACAGAAGGTTGCAGTTAAAAGTCAGGTACTGACACATCTGGTCCAAAGGGGGGCACTCTTGTCAGAGCATACTGTGACTGCAGAGAGGGAAGACGTAAATCACCATGACTGGAGCTCAAAGGAATTTAGACGACACTATATAATAGAGCATCATTTGGGGTAAGGATGTACCTATGAGGCCCCATGTCGATCCCCAACGGATGATTCGGTTTCCCTGACGACGACAGCCTTGGTCACCTGCATGTCTGGATGCTGCTGCTTGGCTTCCTGGATTGCTATAGCCAGAGCCTGCAAGGACAAAGTCAGCTGTAGGACTTCCTTAAAACCACATACAAACATTAAAACTGTAAATATTAGAAATACTATAAAATTTTGGCAGAGCAATAGAATAAATATTTTTCTACCAAATGCTTGAAAATTAGAGCAAGAGCAGTTTTATTGGGAGACTAAAAAATACTGAAATATAAACAAAATTGTTGTGTATTATCGCATATTTTAAGAAATAAAAGTGGTGCTTTTAGATAAGAAATTCTGCAGATTATAGATTCTTACCTGCTCCTGATCCACATCATCATCTCCCGTGATTATGATTCTCTTCTCGATCCTCGTTTCTGAATACCCTCCTTTCACGGTCTGCAACACAGTGGAATTTTGTTTCAAAAGTCCCACTCTGATCACCTTTTGATACATTTTCAAAGTCTTCCCATCCATTCATACATCATTTTCTACGTTTTTTTGTCCTTTTTGGGGTCAAAAAATTCACCTCTGATACTAAGAGAGGGAAGACTGAGGCATGCATAATCCCTCCTGCCACACAATTTATTTATTCAGCTATTTAAACTATTTATTAGAACATACCAAAAGTGTTTTTAAACAGCTGGGACACTAAGTGTAATGTGAATGATAACAATTCACAATTACAATATGTCACAAAGTATGACATGACAATACTACAATGCGCAATAATAAAAAAGTTCTCCTTTCTTAAACTCTTTTTTCTCATTTTTATTTATGACTCTTGTTCAAGTTTCGTTGCCTTCCGTTATTAATCCTGACTCCAGAGATGCCAGAAGAAAATTCCAATCTGAACCTTTAACATGTACAAATAGTAATAAACTCTTGTGTTGTGAGGGGGACTGTTGCCATGGAGTAACGCACTTTCCCCCTAGCTTACAGCCCCCCACAACCTTGTATTTGTCTACAGGTGGATGCATCAAAGTGGAGTTGAGCAGGGAGGTCGTGGCTTGCCGTAATTAGTTGTGTGTCACACCAACAAGGTTTTTCAAACAGCATTTTTTGTCTGCTCCTGATTCACAAAAGAAATGTTAAAAAATACTCAAAAAATGCAATTTTAAACATGTTTTTTTCTTTTTATATGTCCTCCATCGAGACAAAACGCAACAAAAACATGTCAAAAACATAATTTCCATTGGATTTTCTTTAAAGAGCTTTTTCTCTGCGACTTAAAATATAATTTTGTGAGCTGGGGTTTAGTCAGACCCGACTTTATAAGTTTCATTCAAGCACCTC
>NW_023421403.1:0-1631 GCF_002922805.2 Oryzias melastigma
AAAACTAAACCCGCGTGCGAGCGTTAACCGGAACAGAGCTGTGTGGGAAGAAGCTCTACAACCCGTTCAGCTACAGCTCCCACAGTCCTGAAAATAGAGCCCAGGGAAACGTTCACGTTCCCGGTGGTCAGACTGACTGAGAATCTGTGCGGCTGATTTTCTTACTAAAGGTTAGTGGTGCCTTCAGGTGCACCTCGTTCAAACATATCGCTGACAAAACACGCCAAATTAATGTTTTTCCTTTTTTTTTATTTCGTTATTAAATTCAACCAAGGACATCTCATTATTTGTTCACTATCCATAAAAAAACACTTTACTGCCACACTTATTCTGGAGTTAAGAAATTGGTAAACACTGTAAAAAAAATGAAAAGAAGACGTTGATGCAATCATAAATGACATATGATTAATTAAAGTAAAGTTTATGGTAAATTGGGCGGTAAAAAATATTCAAATATAAAAGAAAAAAATCAATCAGAAGAATAAAAACACATTATTTGGAAACGTAGCATTTGATGTTTATATTGAGAACACTATACACATTTCAACACAGCCATCATGTGAAGAAGGCTAATAGCATTCACCCATTCTTCCATTTAAATCTAATTATAATTTTGGTAAAATATTATATACACAAGAGAAAGGTAACATAATCTCACTTTAATATGTCAAAGAAAATGATTAAAAATATGTCGCCCCCAAAGAAAAATCCAAAATATACAATCACAAATTATCAAAAATAATTAGACTATTCAAAATGTTTAAGATGTATTATTTCTATTTAACAGACTCACTTTTTTATCCTCCTTTTTTATTTCATTGTATTGTTTTGTCATAAAATATTTTTGTGCTTTTTATATACTTGGAATTTTTTTAAATAAAACATATTAAGATATTTGTATACAAGTAGACTGTATTGTATTTTTTATGCTGTCAAAAAGGCATTCTGAAATATATTCAGGCACACGAAGACAGCCTTTTGGGTCCTGAAGGTCCATGTGACGCACGAGCAATCCCTCGGTCCTCGGCTGGCAAAACGTGGACAACGTTTCTTCACGGTTTGAGGTAAACTTCCAATAAGTGCTTCTTTTGTGTGGCTTGTCGACTTTATTTGGTTAAATGTAACTTTGGAAAAATGTTCAAATTTATTCTATTGGGTGTTTGTGAACATTTACGCTGAATAGTTTATTTCTAAAACAGTCGGTTTAGCATGCTTTGCTAACTTTTATTAGCAGAGCTGACTGCATAAAATACACAATTTCTGTCAAACCTTTCGCCAGAATGAGTATGCTGATTAAACACTGTTAATTATCTAACGTTTATGTTGAAGTCTAAGTTATCAGCACCTTACTTTTACTTGTAGAGGAACTTGTGATGTTTTTGTCCCCAGGACTCACCAGTCTACACAGAGATCAATGTTTTAAACTGAGCTGCAGGACAGATTATCAACCATGGAGTACATGCAAGCTCCTGCCACGAACAGCCAGGGGAACATGTAAGTCAAACATCAATTCATTCTTTCACTTTGCTGGATTAAAATAGACGCATACCAAGTTCAAAAGCTTTCTAGAAACTTGAGAGAACAGCTGTATTCCCGAGAGGAAATGGTAAAATCTGTCATGTATTGCTAGG
>NW_023421404.1:0-557 GCF_002922805.2 Oryzias melastigma
TATAGCATCTAAATGTGTTTCTTTAACATCAGTCGGATAGCAAAGAACTCCAAATGCAGCTGACAAAGAAAGACCAAATCTGAGGTTTGTGAGAAAGTCAAAGTAGCATCCAGATGATGAATGCTTTCATTCACGACTAAAACTGAATCTAAAGAAAGCAAAACAGCCTTGTTTCAGGAAGAAATGTCTTACTTAATGAATTACAAGAAAAATTATTAAGAAAGTTTTTCAACAGTGAAATAACCTGCTTGAGAAAACATGTCTCATTTTTATTTTTATTTCTTAAAATAAGAAGAAAATCTTCTTGGTAAGACTGTTTTTCTTATTTCATTGTCAGATCATTTTTAGTCATTTAAAAAAAAAATTGAAAATGGGCTGAAAAATGTTCCATTTCAGACCTTAATGTTAAAATATAGATACATTTTTATATGGATTTCATGACTGTTTACTAACAGCTGCAATACAAATGTACAATTGACTGTTAAAATGATCAATGTAATACATTTCCACTTAATTTAGTTATTTTATATGATTGACGTAATTTTTTCAATGATTAT
>NW_023421404.1:815-1631 GCF_002922805.2 Oryzias melastigma
TTATTTATAAATTTAATAAATACAATTTTATTATTTAATAAATACATTTTGTTTATTTATAAATTTAATAAATACAATTTTATTATTTAATAAATACATTTTGTTTATTTATAAATTTAATAAATGCAATTTCATTATTTAATAAATAATTATTGACAAATAAATAATTAAACCTTGTTCAAATACATATCTATTTTTAGCAGAGGTGTCTGCCTCTTTTTCTGTTTCTACCTGCATTTAGTATTTTAGTGGAATTTGTCCTTAAAATGTCCCAAGTTGGGTCTTTATTTGTTAGATTTTTGAACAATGAAGACATGAAGTTGCATAAATATGTTGGATTGGAAGTTTCCGAGACGGTTTAACTCCAGATGGATGTTCGTGGAAATGTTGTTTCTCTACAGAAGCTACAATTGTGTGGAAAAAAAATCACAAAAAGTGAATTATTTTGTAAAATCAAAGTGTAAGAGACCTCTATAAACAGATATTTACTAATAACACTATTGGTAGAGAGTTGTCCTTTATATCTACTATTGATGTTATCTTATAGACCTTGTACCCGTTGAGAAGACAAAAATATTATATTCATTTTTTTTTCGTTTAAAGGACATTTTGTTTATCTATTGAACATCAATTTTTCATTTCTCGCAACATTCCAGATGTGTTTCTCTCCAGCTTTCCTCCATCTTTGCCTCCATTTCTAACGTTCGACTCAGAAGCTGTAGAAATGTTGTTGCTGTTTCCCTCTGGCCAGTTGTCTAAAGAAAACTGATCAAACAACCTGGGGGGTAGAAAATAAACACCCGTAGCCCCACTGCC
>NW_023421405.1:0-1630 GCF_002922805.2 Oryzias melastigma
CCAACGATGATCGCAAGCAAGAGGTCTGTGTCGACCAGCACACACGTTTGTGTTACCTTATGTAAGACGGAGCATGACCGGGGAGGGCAAATGTGAGGAATGCGTACAGTTTGCTAAACGTGTCCTTATTTTAATGTTTGAAAAATGTTGAGTGTTGGGGAACGGCCAGAAGAATTTTGTTTTACTCATTTAAAAACTTAATCTGTGATTTATTTGATTCAGTTAACATCAGATCAAATCAAAACAAACTAAATAAAATCAAACCAAATCAAATCAAATGCAATAAAACCAAATCAAACTAAACCAGATCAAAAAAATTCAAAACAAATTTAACCAAATCAAATCAAACCACATTATATCAAATCAAACCAAATACATTCAAAATCAATCAAACCAAAGGAAATCAAATCAAATTAAACCAAACTAAACCAAACCAAATCAAATTAAACCAGTTTAAAACACATTTACCCAGAGCAGACCAAATCAAATCAAAACAAACGATATCATATCAAACCAGACCAAATACATTAAAATTAAATCAAATCAAATCAAATTAAACCAAACCAAATCCCACCGAACCATAATAAACCAGACCAAACAAATTGAAATAAACCAAATAAAACTAAATCAAATCAAATGTAACTAAACCAAGTCAAATCAAACCTCATCATAGAAAACCAAACCAAATCAAACTAAACAAAATTACATCAAATAAATTAAGCCAAACCAAATCAAATTAAATTTAACCAAACCAGATGAACCCTAACTAAATCAAATTCAACCAAATCAAATCAAACTTAACCAAACAGAATCAACCCAAACCAAACCACGGTATATCAAACCAAACCAGATTTGTGAGGCATTTTTCCTACTGAAGTAACACAAACTTCTTTACAGGAAAAACATTTTACAGTTTTAAAAACCCAAACCAACACAAATACCTTCACAGACAAACAAAATTATCAAACACGCACAAAATGCCCACAACAAATATTCTAAATAATTTTGAATCTCCGCAATTTAAGGTTGCTTGTGCAAAATACAGTCTTCAATTTGATTATTTCCATATACATTCACAGTGGAATGATATAAAAAAATGTAAATATTAAAAGTTAAAAAGTTAAAGTCCCACTATTTGTCACGCATTTAGGTGTGTGAAATTTGTTCTCCGCATTTGACCCATCCCCTTGGGGAGCGGTGAGCTGCAGACACAGCCGCGCTCGGGAACCATTTGGTGGTTTAACCCCCCAGTCCAGCTCCTTAGTGCTGAGTGTCAAGCAGGGAGGCACTGGGTCCCATTTTTAGAGTCTTTGGTATGACTCGGCCGGGATTTGAACCCACGACCTTCCAATCTCAGGGCGGACACTCTACCACAAGGCCACTGAGCTGGCCTATGAAGGCAGAAAACACATCTACATCATCTTTATATCAGTACAACCTAAACTCTTCTTTGTTTCATTTCTTTATCCTTTGTTTATTTAGTATTTCTTAAGCAGTGAAGTCAGAAATTCTCTGCCAACAGACTCAATCGGATACATTTCATGAATGAAAAACTGAGATCATCTTATCAGCTGCGCAGTAATTTGATTTCCTCCAACGTCTCTCATCTCTGAGATAAGCCGTCCTGCTT
>NW_023421406.1:0-1630 GCF_002922805.2 Oryzias melastigma
TTTTGGACCAGCTGGAGATGAAGGCCCGCTTCTCTAAATCTTGTCTGGACATGAAATCCATTTGCCTCTCAGTTTGACAGACGTGATAAAAGCCTGATTAATAAAAAAAAAAAAGAATCCTCTAAGTTCACACAAGAAAAGGACTCATCCTTTAGCCGTAAGCGCTATAGGAATAGTACTGAGATCTGTGTAAATAGACTAAGCCAACTTTGATTCCCCGTTGATCTCATCGACCTTCTCAGTGAAACACAGCATAAAAGCTTCGACAAAGACTGAGGCTGTATTACTGATGGGAGCAGCCTGATCCCCGACTGCTGCTCAGGACCTCACCTTCTTCTTTCAAAGCTAAAAAAAAAAACCCAGCTGTCCTTTGACAGGCAGCTTCTCCCCACCGAGCTCTGACAGCTTACAGGATGTTTTGGCTTCTTCGCTAGTTCTGAAGGCCCCTGTGATCTCAGCCCTCTGAGTGCACCAAAGAGGGGTTGAGGGCTAAGATCAATGTGGGAGATCCACTGTACACGTTCACACCTGTTGGTCAATTTAGACATGACAGGTTACATGCAGGGACGTGTTCTGGGTCTGTCACACTCACACCTCGCCAGTGTGATTCAGGTGTTAGGCTGAAGGTCAGACTGCCATAAATCATCAACTAATACAGAAGAGGATCAAAGGATCAAAACACTCCAGTGTTTCAAAGGTTTTGGAGACATGGAATGAAAAAGTCTAAATGATGGCGCGTTTCAAGACTCGCTGTCGCAAACTTAAATTATTTAATTTTTGTTCGGTTGTTTACAACAATTTTGCACTAAGTAGTGACACTGCTGTTCATGTTTACTATTGTTAACATTAAATTGAACAAATAATTCCAATTCAATTGGCGTCAATGCTTATCAAAGACATAGTAGTACTGATTTGCACTAAAGTGTCTAATATTTGTTGAACAAAATAAGTTCTATGATTATGATTATTATGATTGTGTTCAAGATAAAAAATAAATGGGGACATATTTTCCCCAAAAATATGTGTTCTTCTTTATAATGTGAGATATTAGAGACGATTTTTACTCATTATTGTGATATAATCGATCTTGTGAGCCATGTATCTCATCGAGGTACCCAGTGATTCCCAGCTCTACTTTTAACACTATATTTTTAAAACCTCGCATTTGTAGTCAGAGTATTTACTCATCAGTAAAATAAACAAGAATAACATCAAATTACCCAAAGCAGTATTTAAATAAGTTGCAAATAATTTCTTTCACGGATGCAAACACAAATTTCCTTCTCCCCCCATTTTATTTTTAACACGTCGCAGGAAAGTTTTGGGGTTAAACAGCCATTGAAACCGTCCGGAATATAAAACACAGTCGATACCAAGCTGAGGCTTCTTATCTACAGGCTGCATTAAGACACAGCTTTCATTTTCCTCCACTGTGTGAATATTAAGTCAACACGAATATTTAGACTAACATAAGAAATAAATGAAATAAACTCTTGACATCCAACATATTTTTTACTTTTTAGGTAAAAAGACATGGTCGTTTTTTTCTATGTTTGATCTTTTTCCGCAATTTTATTCCAGTTCTTCCTTCTTTTAAAGTCTTTTCTCCCAACCTTTTTTTTTTCCTTTT
>NW_023421407.1:0-936 GCF_002922805.2 Oryzias melastigma
GATCCGCATGGGTATGTAGATAATTAACTTATGACTCTTAATCATGAACAGACACATTAACTCTTGTGCATACAGAACATGACACAATGAGAATATTCAATAAAGTTTGTCAGAATGAATTTAACAAATTACTGTAAAGGGCGTGGGAGGAAACACATTTTAAAAATCTAACCCCGTTTTGACTAACATGTTAGATCTAGCCCACAATTTATAGTTTTTGCTTGATTCAGTCATTCATTTTCGGTATAATGTGGAAACATCAAATGAGAATTTATACTATTCATGTAGGGATCAAATGGAAGGTGACTTGATTACTGTTGGAGACATTTTTAGATAGAAATACTTGATCCACTGGAGCTTCATTGGATTTATTTTTTTATTTTCCCGCCTGCATATGCAACAGCTCAGACGTTCAAATTCGATAAAAAAAAAAAAAAAACTGACAACCCAAACTCTTCTGAAAGCTTATCACCCTTCCACCAGAAACTGTTGCAAAACCCCCACAGTGTCTTGGATTTCTTTCTATGTCTATCTTATTTTTTCCTATCTTCAATTCAAAACACCCTGTCCTTACATGAACTCAATGCAGAAGCCTTTTTAGAGGAAGATTTTTAATCATTGAAGTGTGACCGTGTATCTGTTTTCAATGTAGCACATATGAGGCAAGAAGTTTTGAATCATCTTTTCACTGATAAACAAACAAAAAAAGTACTAAGATGAAAGAGAAAGAAAATCTAGCTTAGTGTAAAGGGCATATCACTAAACAAACATTCTGTAGGTTTGCTCAACGAACCATATATACATTGAAAGAAAGAGTTGTGTAATGCTCAGTTTCTTGATTCTATAACTTGATGTCCTTCAAGATGCTGACCTAGCAACTGTTAGATTATTTATTAAATTAGTTACTTATAACTTAAACAGGAAAAAATAAGTAAC
>NW_023421407.1:1072-1629 GCF_002922805.2 Oryzias melastigma
TCTCAGTAGTGTTTTAATTTTGAAGTTTTTAACCAAAATCCCACAACCTAAATGTCTTAAAAGCCATTTTTCATGTTAATCTGAAGCCTCAGCCTGAAAAATATCCTCGGTGGGGGCGTGGCTTTTAGAGCTGAGCAGACCTGCTCCATCACACACAAACAGTCCCCTCCCCGTCTGATTATGATAGCTGTTTCTCGCTGGCGTAAATCATCACCGCTGCTACATCAGTTTCATTTTGAGCTGGATGTCAGCTCGGACGAGGAAAAGAAGGGCTTTGTGGATTTATAATCCACAGCTGTGGTCAAATGAGCCGCCGTTCGCATTTCAGAGGTCACATCAAGACCACTGAAAAACGGTCGCAGTTTTTCTTCGACAGTTTGATTAACAACGATTTAAAAGCAGAAATACTCGGAAATGCAAAAGAAAAAAATATTTCTTATTACATTTGCTCTCTTTGATAAGAAAAATGCCACAAATACAGGTTAAAAACTCAAAAAACAGGTTTTTCATCGGAGGGGGACTTTAAGCTGCACCTTCATTACTGCCACTGACATTCG
>NW_023421408.1:0-1628 GCF_002922805.2 Oryzias melastigma
CACCATTAAAGAAGTATGAAACACGCCGGGAGTTTGTCCTCCGTTGTTTTACCAATAAAGACTGTAACAATATTTAAGTTTAACGGATGTACTTTATTTGTTCTAGAGGAGATTTAATATTTCATATGTGTTGATTGAGCAGAAAAATTTCTTCATCTAAAAATTCAAGTTTTTAGAAAACAAGTATTGGAAAAAAATAAGTACCAATTACAATTATTTAAAAAAATACCAAAGTACATTAAAAGTACCAGAAAAGGTATTTTTAATGTTAAAATCAAACATAAATAAAGAGAATTTGAAAAGAATCTGGTCAATTTATTGACTTTTAACCTGAAAACTGTATTTATACAACTACATATGCCTTTACTGTTTGTGAAATATTTTCTTTAATTAAAAAAAAAAAGAGATTACCGTATTTTTCGGACTATAAGTCGAACCGGAGTATAAGTCGCATTTTTTTCAAGTAATTTATTTTACAAACTGGTTGAAAAAAACGACATTACATCATCCTGGAACGTAAGTTATAACATTCATAAGAGAATAGAGAACAGGCAGAATATGTGTCAACACATATTCACATATTAGCGTCATGAAAAAACAAAAAGGTGTAGCATTTATGTAACATAAGTTTTATTTAACTATAGCCTAAAGAAATCATCAATTTTGTACCTTTACTGTAATTGATTGCACGCAATCTCACTCCATATCACTAAATCCCTTAAATTCTTCGTCCTCAGTGTCACGTCTGAATAACTCGGCTAGAGGAAGACGAAGCGGAGGTTCCACTTCTTCGCGACTGTCTTCAGTCTCGGAATCCGCTCCAGTTCCAATTATTCCAGCCTTTCTGAATTCAGACAGGATGGTCTCGGTTGTCACTGAAGCCCATGCTTGGTTGATCCATTCGATGACTTGCAGAGAAGTAGCATGGCGCATTCTCCCGGTTTTCAGCTTCAAATTTCACTACTTGCAGCTTGTAGTCTGCAGCATATGATTTTCTTTTGGGGGGAATTTATCTTTAGTCTTCTCTGTTTCCCTAATAAGCTAACGTTTACTGTTTAACTCGCTAATTGTTAAGGACTATCAGATATTGCAGCTAGAGAAGCCTAGAGTGCCCTCTTGTGGCTGTCTGTGAAATTACCAGATTTTTTTTTTTTTTTCACAAATATACGGTAATTGCATAGATCACCACAAGAGGGAACTCTAGATTTACGGTCGATATCTCATCTCATTAAAAATGTGTATATAAGTCGCACTGGAGTATAAGTCGCAGGGACATTCAATCTATGAAAAAAAACGCGACTTATAGTCCGGAAAGTACGGTACAAAATATTCATACTCGTGGTCAGTGGTTAGCACCCTCACCTCATAGATCTGGGGTCACCGACCTTTTATAAACTGAGAGCTACTTCATGGGTACCGAGTCATACGAAGGGCTTTGAAATAACACATTTCCTCATTTATAATTAGTTATACATTATTTATAATGAATAAGTCACTGATTTCTCACCATAATTATCAACAATGACAACAAACTAAGACAAATATCAATTTTCAGCACTTTATAAATCTCAGTAATTGTTACATTTTCAGATGATCTCTTACATTTCATGGGAAAAATGTCCCATTTT
>NW_023421409.1:0-1628 GCF_002922805.2 Oryzias melastigma
CTTCTTTAATGATGTGACCTTTTATGTCAGCGTTGCCATTCTTTCGACTGCTTTGGCTCTGCTGTCATTTTGTGATCCAATATGTTTCACAACGCCACTCTGCTCTGCATCGTGTAACACTGCACCGTTTTCCTCTCAGGTATGTTTGCTTGCACTGTAAGAATTTTTTTTTTTTTGTAGCCCAAATCTGGCAAAACGAGCCGAATATTTGATCCAGAGTGAAAAACTAAGGGTGCATGAAAAAAACCGCACAGAAGCTCATATGGCAGAAAATTGGAACGCACCACCCTGCCCACAATTTAGGGTTGGTTCACTCTGAAACATTAAAAAGAACATTTTCACATTTGTGGACACAGACTGAAGCCTTTTTAACGCCAGTTCATCATATCTCACGTTTAATTGGAGCCCTGCACGGTGGTGAGAGAAGTAAAGGACAAGACCTTTTCAAGCTTTCATATAACAAAAAGACTTACTGCAGCAAAATACATTTTGTTGCAAAAAAAATCTCTGATTTTCAAAGATACTTGGTGACAATCTTTTGATATATGAAACTAAGCCTAGATATCCAAGATTCAATGGATTAGTCTAGAAAATTCTAGAGGGTATACTCTCGCCATGCTATTTTCCCTCCATGTCAGTCAGAACTGTTGTTTGATAAACTGTGAGTAACAAATGCGAAAGGATTAAGTCACAGCAGGATTTTAAGATATCAAAAAGAAGAACTTAAAATAAAAAAAAAAGTTTCTACATCTGGCCCTGCGACGGACTGGCGACCTGTCGAGGGTGTACCTCGCCTTCACCCATCAGTGGCCGGGATAGGCTCCGGCACCCCCGCGACCCCGAAAGGGAAGAAGCGGTCAGGAAAATGGATGGATGGAAGTTTCTACATCTAGTGCCTTTTAAGACTTTTAAACACCACAGGAACCCTGTTTAAAAACAAAACATTTGCTAGCTAGCTAATGATGGCATTGTTAACTTAGCTGTGGTAGCCCAATATATGGCTATGTGTGAATTTCTTCCCTAATCACTACATAGTGCACTATATAGTGCATTCACCATTTTAGTGCCGTCTAAATATCCCAAATTAAGTGCACAAGAAATTTCCCAAAAGTCTTTGCGAAAAACCCGCATGCATCGATGCTTTCAACATTAACAAAGACAGACCACAGTGCATTCCGTTAGAGTAATTTTTGTGAAAAAAATGTTTAAAAGTAATTTTTTAACAAATATCCACATTTTCAGCATCAGCACACATTGGATTCATAAATTGAGGTAAAATGTTTATATTGATTATATTTTTACTTTGTGAAATCGGTGTCCTTATCCGCAATTTAGAATAATAAAAAAAAAAAAAGTAGCGAGCATGGTGTCTAAATTTCTTTTACAATCCAGGGCACTATATAGTCTCACACTATATAGTTTTTTAGTGTTTATGGATAAGGGTTGGAATTCCGACAAAGCCTATTACATCTAGATGTTAACATTATCCATCACCCCTATGATTATTTATAAATACAGACAAAAAAAATGGGCAGACGACCAAACTTCAATGTTAAACTAAAGTGACTGTTCTTATATTGCCATATTATGTAAGGGATAATACCCGACGAAGTGTGCGTTATGAGAAA
>NW_023421410.1:0-1628 GCF_002922805.2 Oryzias melastigma
ACCTGCAAAAAAAGCAAAGTTCAGTGTTTGACACCCAACAAACTTCAAACAAAAGACAAGAGTTTCTTTGATCAGATTTCTGATCATTATCTACTAATACAGGAATGCATTAACATATGAATCTGATCACTTGGATCTCAGTCGTTGCAGGTCTTTACTTTAGGCCCAATTAAAATTCCTGCATGACCTGCAGGAACATCAGTGAAGCCTTGATCCAAACTATCAAACGAGGAGGATCAGGGATGTAGTGAAGGAGGACGAGGGAGGATAATTTGGGGGAGGACGATGCAGAGGAGAAGGTTAGATGGAGGCAGATGAGTCGCTGTGGTGACCCCTGAAGGAAGCAGCTAAAATAGAAAAAAACAAATGTATTTATGAAGTTCTGTAATATGCAATAATAATGGTTAAAACACTTTACAATTAAAAATATTTCCAAGCTGAATAGATGATTGTAAATATTTGCCAAACACAAAATACAACTTTTTAAAATGTTAACACATTAAAAAATGTGTGTACTCCTTATGGTTTGTTAATAATAATGACGTCACACAGTCAGGGTGCAGTTTGGGGGAAATATCCGGGACTTATGCATGTCATAATTGTCATTAATGTCATAATGACAACAATTTGATTATGATATAATTTAATTATGTGCTTGATTATCATATAATTATCTGGACATTGTTTGAAAATGTCACAGTTAATGTTTTTTTTCTTCAGATGTTTTGTCTTTGACAGAAGAAACTCATGCAACGCATTGAAGTTATATCTCTTCCATCTCTACCCTAAATCATTCACAGACTGTTTATTGATCCTGAGTCATCTACATAAGCTTGAGATCAGCAGAGAAATGAGTCATTTTTTGGCTCAGTCTTCATTTCCTAAGACACTTTGTTGAGCTGACAGTTTAGGACCACCTCCCCAACACTGGAGCTGATAGTTTTCAGGAACCACGGCTTCAAAAGAATTTCTTTAGGACCGTTCAATTCTCTAGATATCCATCCCCACCATTGACGTATATTATTACCACTGGACAAAGCGGGATCTCACGAAAATGCCTTACCGCTGCTAATAAGGCCAAACTCATCAATCTGGACCCCGACAACAGTGGTTGGTCCCAATCGATCTGAGCTCTGTTTTTTAGAGGATCTACTGTCGCCAATCGTGAGTGAGCTTGTTGGAAGTCCACACCCCTTCCACTGAAAGCAGCTCAAGATAATCTGTCAAACAAATGTTGGAGGTGGGGCCAGCGGGCAACACATGCTTTTACTGAGGCATCTGATTGGTCAGTTTATAACTTGAATAACTTTCCATAAAAACTTCATGGAGCCCACAGGTTCTTGCTATTTGGAACACGAGAGGAGTGAGGTTGAGCTGTCCAGTGTTTATACAGTCAATGATACACACTGGGATCCTTTTTGGTGTCACAGGGTTGCTGGAGCCAATCCAGCTCCTGTTGGGTGAAAGTAGAACAGTTGAACAGGTCACCATCTGTTGTAGGCCCACACACTCACACACACAATTTAGGGACAATTTAGAATCACCAACTACCGTATTTTCCAGACTATAAGTCGCGCTTTTTACATAGATTTTCCAAGGGTGCGACTTATACTCAGGAGCGACTTATA
>NW_023421411.1:0-164 GCF_002922805.2 Oryzias melastigma
TTTTGATAACAGTAGGGCTCTACCAAAAACTGTTAAAGCTCCACTTCGATCATCCAACACACTCACTCCCAAGTTGTAACATATTGACGTTTGGTTTAGAACCTGCCACGTCAAAAATTGAAGTTTCGGATGTACCAATTCCCTTTTTTTTTTTTTTTTTTTTT
>NW_023421411.1:227-1627 GCF_002922805.2 Oryzias melastigma
AGGGGTGAACTGTCGAGACAACCGTGCTTGAGATTAATTTGGTGTTTTAACCCCCCAATCCAACCCCTTAATTCTAAGTGTCAAACAGGGAGGCACTGGGTCCCCTTTTAATGGATTTGAACACAAGATCTTTCCAGTCTCAAAACGGACTCTCTACCACAAAGCCACTGAGCTGACTTGTTTTGTATGACATTCCCAGTGCCCCTTTAATCCTGATTATGCTGTTTTCTAGTACATAGTTTCTGCAAAGTGGCAGGAGTTCATTGAAAATTTGTCTCTAAGTTGTGGGCAGGAGTAAGCCCACCCCATTTCCCATCATCCATCCGTTTACACTCACTATACAGCTACTGACCCAAACATGACATTACCAGTGGAACAAAAATGGCGAACAATGTGGGAGCTATCCATTTAACAGTTTTTTTTTTCAAAAACTTGAATAAATAAATACTCAGAAATGCAATGTTAAGCTTAACTGTCTTTATATATGCCATTCATTAGACAAAAAATGTCAATTACATGTTAAAAACACCATTTTCATTGGAGGGCCTCTTTAAACCATGCTTTTACTGATTTAAAAAAAAAAAAAAAAACATTATTCTTATACTTGAGTTGCCAGTGCGCCGTCAAGTAGGGAATTCTTGTGTACAGCCAAGTTGTCTCAGTCTGTAACCCATGACTTCTTAAAGCTATTTTCCTTACATTCTGGCACCCAGTGTAACAGATGGCTAATAAACACATTTCCAGCTTAAAGCCAAGTTGTTGAGTGTTTGTAAAATTCAAATGAGACGTAGCAATAACGCTCTCTGTGTGAAATCACTGGTGCAACTAAGCAGTCAGAAATATATATTGCTCTCTCATCGGACCAGCACACTCCAGTGCACAAGAGCAGAGCTGAGTGGTGAGAAGTGTCTTGTGTAGGGTCAAGGAAGAACAGTGAAACATTTCATGAATAATTGAAAGAACGCACCTAGAAAGGGAAACATCACCCTGGTCCGTCTTAGGAGATTATACCCGTGGGTTACACAAAATTCAACTTTCCAGTAAGGTATGGATGCAGGAGAACTCATAATCTCCAGCTTAGTCACACCGCATGCCATGAGTGTAGCATCCGTGTGCTTCATCTTCTCTGAGCCCAAAAAATATCTGACACTTCAGCATGCTACTTACCATTTAGGTCTATCTTATAAAGTATACACATGTTACTTAGTCTTAGATTTAAATTTTAATAACAATATATTTACCAATTCTTTCGTTAGCTAGCTTTCGATTACACTTTGTCAATATTCATGACATACATTCAGCAAAATGTTTGAAATGTTTCTTAGAGATTTTGGTCCACTTTGATGTGATCACGTGACAAAGCAGGAGGGGGCAGAGTTGATACTAAGTTTTTTTTTTTT
>NW_023421412.1:0-1627 GCF_002922805.2 Oryzias melastigma
GCAGATAGAGAGGAAGGACAGGAGCGCTCCAGTGGAGCTTCAGTTGAGTTTCAATAGAGGTCCAGTAGAGCTCTAGAAGAGTTTCAGGAGAGCTTCAGTAAATCTTCAGTAGAACTTCAATATAGTTTCAGTAACTCATCAGTAGAGCTGCAGTGGATACTGTGAAGGTCCAGACCCCAGAAAGCCCCCGGGCCCCGCGGTGGGGGCCTGGGGGGTCCGGCCAGGTGGCAGCAGGTAAAAGTAAAAGCCCCATCATCCCATCACGAGCACAGGCGCGTGCGCACGCAGGAATTCCAGGTGGAGAGCGTCTCGAGCGGCATGCGTCAGTTCTCGTGATATTTGGGGGAAATCGCATCGACATGTTCGAGTTCGAAGAACCAATGTCTCCGCGGAGCTCCAACTCCCGGTGTGATGTGAACATGCACACCGGCTCATCCCGGAGGGGACCCGGGGCCGGTCTCCGGGCGGACGCGGCGCTGCGCGTGACGCGTGTGGCCGCCGCCGCGGGTCCGGTTCGGACGCCTCCTCCGCCGCGTCCCGTGGAAGGTTCGGGTCCAAACAGTCCCTCCCCGCGTTCCCGCTCCGGACACAAAATGTCGGGGACGCCGCGCTAATAATAAGGATATCAATCTGCTTCCTGTTCGAGCGGCGGAGCCCCGACCCGGTCCGAAACGCGTCCGTTGATCCGTTCGCGGCGGGTTCGGTCCGTTCGGAGCATGGCGCCGCCGATCCGCGCCGGCGTCGCTGCGGAAAAGTTTCCTGAAATTCGGTGACATTTTGGTTCGGCGCAGGAGCCGCTGCGGGTGGGGGTTGGTAGCCGACTGTCGACGCCACACAAAGAAATTAATCATTAACACCGCCAAAATATCACCAACATACACCGGCAATTTCTGCGCAGAACCCCCGAACCGAACCGAGGCGGCGGTCCCGACCCGGGCCGGCTGCTGGCGCTGAAAACGAGCCCGTTCGGCGGCGGGTTCGGGCTCCGAGGGGGGAGGAGAAGAAAAGTTAGCCTGGCTGAATAAAGTTGTAATTGCAGTCAGAGCAACTCTCGGCGGCGGCTGCGCCCGATATGGAAAACAATCAATACGACACGGCCGAACTCCGCCGGATCCGGCCCGCTCGGGGTTCCGCTCCACGGCCGGACGCTCACCAAATATTCCTCCGCCAACTGGCCCAAAAATTCCCGCCGACGAGCGGCGGAATTCGACATTATTTGGAAATTATATCGGCTTTACCTGTATTGCATTGTGCTCCATTGCAGTCCTGCATTCCCTCTCACTGAGGCCCCTCTCCGGTTTCAGCGCCGGGACACGCCGGCGCGGAAACAAACGTACCGCTCCGAGGCGAGGGAAAAAATAACAATACAAACAACGGAGCGGTTTTGGGGGGTTACGGAGTCCACGCGGGGCCAAAATTAAACACAATTTACAACTTTTGAGGATTAAACCACATTTTGGAAGCGAGAATCATTTTCTTTGCTGAGGTGACGTATTTCCGACTGAAATGGAATACGGGGGCGGAGTTTAACGACGGCACGAGAGAACGTCAAAATCAAGCGAACACAAATGTGGAAGTTATGAGGCTCAAAAAGCTGCAGACATTTTTCTAAAAAAAAAAAAAAAAA
>NW_023421413.1:0-1627 GCF_002922805.2 Oryzias melastigma
GACATAACTGGGTGTCATCAGCATTACTGTAAAAGTTTATGTCTCGTCTCCTGATGACATCTCCAAGAAGAAGCAGATAAAGGTTTAAAAGTGTAGGACCAAGGACGGAGCTTTGTGGCACACCACATGTCAGTGTGTGTTTCTCTCAGACTACAAACATGTCACAATAACATGTTTAAAATATAAAAAATACAGTTTTTATCAGTGGATCTTTTGCTGATTTGCTGTGATGTTTATTGAATGGAAGAGCCGAAAAGAAAAGAAATAAGAGGTTTAAAAAAAAAAAATCAAATGAACTTCATCCATAATTCCATGTAATGCTTATTTTAGGTTTTTATATTTCCTTTTTATTGTTTTTATCAATGTTTTTTTTTCAGAAAAAAAGCAGAATTGTCATCCCTTTTCACCTTTTTCCCTTAAAAAAAATATTTTTGTAGCTTTTTTTCCATTCAACCAAACATTAAAGGTTTCAAATTTAGTTAAGTATCTTTCAAAATAAAACAAATCTGCAGAAAAAATGAGCAGGAGTTAACAAATGATTGGCAAAAATAACATGTGATTAAAAAACACAGATTACTAAAATTCAATTTTTAGCATGATGTTTGTTTTAACAGAGGAGTGATTCCAGCTCATTTTAATTCTTTAAGGAGGAGTTTATGCAAATCTGACATTTCCAGTTTCTTCTTATATGAATCAAAGTTCAGTGATTCAATCTGACAAAGAAGCTGCAGACAGAACAAAGACAAATGACTCCAACAATGATCAGACCTGTTTGTTTGCTGCTTTTTCTCTTTTTCTTTGGTGTCTTACCTGGTAAGAAATTGTTCTGAACAAAGAAAATGGTAGAAAGTTCTTGTAACTGCATTAATGTGCTGCTTGTTGTTCTGCAGGTATCAGAGGTCAAACACTGACTGAGTCTGAATCAGTGGTTAAAAGACCTGGAGAATCCCACAAACTGACTTGTACATATTCAGGGTTTAGTAGTGATCAGCATATAGCTTGGATCAGACAGGCTGCAGGAAAAGGACTGGAATGGATTGCTTGGATCCAGTCTGACAGCAGCTACATCTACTACTCAGAGTCAGTGAAAAACCGCTTCACCATCTCCAGAGACAACAGCAGAAAGCAGGTGTATCTGCAGATGAACAGTCTGAGAGCTGAGGATTCTGCTGTTTATTACTGCGCTCGAGAGACACAGTGACTCAAGAGACACAAACTCTGTACAAAAACCACATGAAGAAAAAAGCTGTCATCAGGTTTTTAAAAATGTGATTTTATAGAATACTGAATGTAAAATATGTGGAAATTGATGTTTGCAAAAAAGCTTGTAAAGGTGCAAAATAATAATAGCTTTACCGATAGTTAGGAGTGTTGTTTCTTTTTTTCTCTTTGTCAATATTTTGTTGTGACTCTGATGTTCACTTCTAGTGGATTAGTTCTTTTTCTACTTTAGTTCAGAGCCAACTGTTCTAATCTAGAACAGACTTTTATAACTTTCATATCATCAATTACTTTAAGCAGTATTTTATGATGTAGTGTATGATTTTACCTTCATTTTTTTTTAATCACATTGAATCACAATAACTGCGACAGACTGGCGACCTGTCCAGGGTGTACCCCGCCTTCG
>NW_023421414.1:0-1627 GCF_002922805.2 Oryzias melastigma
ACAACACACAGCAATCCAGCTTTTCTGAGCTTTTGTGTTCAATTAAAAAAGCAAAACAGGCAGACCAGATGTTTCTTCTTCTATAAAAAAACAAGAATTACATTTATTATGAAATGGCTAAAGACCCACTGCAATGAAAATTGGTGCTTTTATCCATCCAGATATATTCCTCATGATAGAGGACAAATATAAAGAAAATTAGGATTAAAACTGCATTTCTAAGTATTCCTTTAATCAAATCATTGTGAATAAGGAGCAGACAAAATAATCCAGTTGGAAAGAGCTTGTAGCTGTGATATAGGTGCTGCAGTTGGTGAGCCACAATCTCCACTCCTTATGGATCCATAGATCCATGTACGCCTTTGTTTCCCCGTCTTTCCTCTAATATCCTCCGACATATTTGTTGCACCATTAGTTTGATGTTGCGGTTGTGAGGGGAAGTAAGATACCGTGTAAACAGGAGGATGATGGGAAACAAGGGGCAGCCTACTCTACCAATGGTTCCACCCACAAATCAGAGGTGAATTTCTGATAAACTATTATTTTTAGAGGTGGGAAGATTATGAAACGATTCAATTATGACATAATTATTAATGCATGTGCATTATTTTTAGAAATGTTTCTCTTTGCTACAAGACAATAGACCAATATGACTCACTTTTCTCCACCCAAGTGTATATTTAAGTAAAGACAAGATCAGTATACTTGTTTAACTTTTATTGAGAATATAAAAATTCTGACATGAAAAATATCTAAAAAAAATCTTTTACAGCATCTAATGGAGAAAAGGAGTTCATTAAACAACTTAAAATAAGATAATGTTACATTTTATCATTAGAGAAGCTTTAATGAAGCGCTCTTCAACTCATTTCAAACTAAATAAATCGTGTCTAACTAGCCACACATTGTGGTTTTGCAAATTTGTTGTGTTCCTGACATTTTAATTCTGGTGTGACATAATTTACACAATGTGTGACTTTCATCCAATTGACCCCCAAACGGTCGATTTAAGCAAAGTCAGGGCCGGTCGGATGACGAGATCTGGAAGGTCAGCCATGTTTGTGTGCTCTTCAAAAATGTCAGAGTGAAAACATAGTTCCGCTTGTGAATTTTACTTTAAATCAAATGCTTTTTTTTATTATAGATTATTTAAAATTTATAAAAGATTTAGAATCGATTATGGATCATAAACAATGCATTTAAAATATATATTTTTCCCACATCTCTAAGTATTTTAACTAAAAGTAGCATAATTATAGTTAAAAGACAACTGGGAACGATGTTACAACAGATCAAAAGATGATTGGAGGCCTTATCTTATGTAGCAGAACAGCTTTTTTTATTACAACAAGTAAAGGTATGACAATTTTTAACCAAAAACAAGCTAAAGTCGTCTCACTCATTTGTTCATATTTGTACATCACCTTTCTCTCTTACTGTACATGCAGTTAAACTGATAAGAACAAAACAAAGAGGAGCATCACCTCTGCTGCTGAAAAAAAACATTCGCTGACAACTGTTTGCTCAAAAAGCCCCTGGCTGATGTGCAATGTAACACTTGAGCCTGCACATACAAAAAAATGCAAACACTTGCAAGCTGAATACACAATTGCTTTTTTTTCCCCAC
>NW_023421415.1:0-1137 GCF_002922805.2 Oryzias melastigma
ATAATAGTGCTCTTTTGTAACTACTTTTGGGAAATGTTCATATGGTTTGTTTAGGACACTAGCATACACACACCTCTTTGTCTTTTGGCTTCTCTCTTTGGGGATCATCTTTCCTTTTCTTTTCCTATCTTCATCCTCTTCAATGTCTTCCTGATCATCACCTGTACAGAGCCACCTCTCCCTCCTTTGTGTCCGACAAGTCATATTGGCTTTTACTACCTCAACTTTTACAGTTCTTCTTGTCCTTTCAGTCCTACTTTTAAGCTAATCTGTCTTTCTTTTCATCTCAATCTTTCCCTTCAGGGGTCGCCACAGCCAATCAGCTTCCTCCATCTAACCCTGTCTTCTGCATCCTCTACCTTCATGTCTTCCTTCACTGCATCCATAAACCTCCTCTTTGGTCTCCCCATAGACCTCTTGCCTGGCAGCTCTAGACTTCAACCAATATATCCACTACCTTTCCTCTGGACATGTACGAACCATCTCAGTCTGGCCTCTCTCTCCTTCCTGATCCATCTGTCCTACTCACTTCCAAAGAGAACCTCAACATCTTCATCTCTAATACTTCCAGCTTTTCCTCACTATCTAGGCCAAACAGCACCAGTGGTGATCACTGTAATCTGAGAAGAAGGGTCTTTGCTTGATTTGAAAGATGGATTTGACTGTAGTTTTAAGTTCAAAGCATTTACCTGCATTTACTGGAAACAGGCACACAAAATCACTGAAATGTGCCCCCTTGTGGTTGCATTCACATTTTATATATATATTTTTTTTGTTTAAGGGTGTAATATCCTTTTTGACTTCTATGTCTTTAATATTCTACATGTATCTAAAATAGTAAATGTACAAAAAAGTTTGGGTGTGATATATGATACAAAACAACAACAAAAAAATGAAAATCTGGTCATTTGTAAGCAACTTTTCTTATGCTTCTCCCTTGTGAACCTATGGTGTAGTTCATACCAGATGTAACGCGCGGCCGGCTCAAGCTTTGCAGCAATTATTTTGGTGTCAGGTTTATTTTTTGTATGACCTGTGAGTGATTCTGGCGGGAAGTTACACCAAGACACAAGAAAAAATATGGTCAATTTTCAGAATTTAGCCAAACTTTCACAATAAAATACCTCAATTGATGAA
>NW_023421415.1:1238-1627 GCF_002922805.2 Oryzias melastigma
CTGGCTACGGAGCGGGGGGTGGGGGGTTTACAAATGAATATCAGGTTAAGTATTGTCTATCAGCCAACTACAGTTGAGTAGAATCGCCTGTCGGCCATTGCAGAAACATACGTATCTGGTGTGAACTGGAGGTTAAACGGATACAGCGCACTCCAACCGCACACAGCTTCACAGTGCTTCCGCATCTGGTGTGAACCAGGCGTTATAATTAGGGCTGGATTAATACAATTGATCGATTTGAATCGATTTAAGCTTAATAGATCAATAATCGATGAATTAAAAAATATAAATCGATTTTTATCTCATAAAGCTAAAGTCTGCAAGCCTGATGCTAATGTTTAATTAAATTTCCCATAGGACAGCTAATGCTAACGCTCGTACATACATTT
>NW_023421416.1:0-1038 GCF_002922805.2 Oryzias melastigma
CAGAGAGAAACTCTGGGAACAAATCAGAATTAAGTCACAATCTGTACTTGTTAGATGCTTAGATGGAGAATTTAGAGTGCAGTTTTAGCACGTTTTAATATGAATGTAATAATTATTTTTATAGTCATGTAAATTTTTGTTTATAAAATGCAACTATAATTTAAAATCAACTAGTAAAATAAATTAATTTTGTGCATTAATCAGCTGTGTTGGTGGGTATGCTAACTATGAATTCAAACCTTTTTTACTGGTAGTAAGCATATTTTTCTCTTTTTTTTAGTCAACAAAACATAAAGGCAATCGTACCACAAATCTCAGTGACCATGTGGTAGAGTGTCCGCCCTGAGACTGGAAGGTTGTGAGTTCAAATCCACAGCCAAGTCATACAAATGGTAACCACTTCCTGTTGGACACTGGTGTTGGATATAGGGGGTTAAACCACCGATTGTATCCCGAGAGAGACTGTGTCTGCAGCTCAACGCTCTTCCAGGGGATGCAAAGAACAAATTTCACCCATCAAGGTCACAACTAATAAGACTTTCACTTTAACTTCCTAATAATTGAAATTAATCAAAGCATAAGCATAGTCATTCTATTTATCACAGCAAATGATCTAATTATGAGCAAGATTAATTTGATTAAACTATTTATTTTGAATGTTTGATACAAAGCGGTGAGAATTTATCACTACTCCCTAAACATGGATTGTGGATTAAAAATACAGTAAATACATTTTTCCTTTCATCACAAATATATTTGTTTTTGTTTTTTTTTACAGAGAAATTGGTTTAGGTAAAAAAAGGAAAGAAAACTTTTATTAGCACAACCAGTACAGGGATGTTACATTTAGCTCTTTCTATAGTATAGATAGGGAATAGTAAAACATAACAAATAGAAAAAGAACCAAAATGTATTTAAGGGTCAAAAAAACAAGTTGATCCAATTATCTTTTGAAGTTTTAGTTTTTAGCATTTTTAAGTATCATTGAGGTCAGAGTCTAAAACTCTTGACTTTTGAGTGAAGGGAATCCTTAATGTA
>NW_023421416.1:1288-1627 GCF_002922805.2 Oryzias melastigma
CACAAATTTTCCCATATTTTGTTGAGAAAGCATAACTTTAATTTTAGTTGAAAAGTCACTATGATAAATTAGATTTACCAGCAGCCCTCTTCAAAACATTTTTATAGTGTCAGCCTAAATAAGAGTTGGCAGAAGCTGTTCTGCTCAGGAAGTTGCCCTCACCTGTATATGGAGACGTCCTCTATGAGGTCGCTGGTGTCTGTGTCTGTGATGACGATGCCTTTTGGTGACACCGTCAGTGTCACTTTCCGAAACTTCTTAGTACTGGCTCTGGCCTACAAGGGCAAAACATTGTTTAGCATTTATTGTTGAAAAACCACCAAATCACCAAAATTGTCT
>NW_023421417.1:0-1627 GCF_002922805.2 Oryzias melastigma
AAATTTAAGACGGTAAAGATAGCCCAAAATGACAAAAAATGACCACGTCAATAGTGGGAATTCCCACCGTTTGACACAATGACAGCTCAACAATGATGTGTCATGCTCCTCAATAGACTCGTGATATTGTTCTGATGTTCTCCACAATATACAGTTCTACCAGTTCAGGTACTATCATCGAGTCTCTGCTTTAGATGGTTCCAGACGTGGTCTATGGAGTTCAGGTCAGAGGTCATTGCCAACTGATGATGCCCAAATGAACCCTGGACACCATGTTGACCTCAGTGTGTCGCTCACCTCGCCTCCTCCAGCAAAACTGATGACCATCATTTCTGTGCAAGGCGAGCCGACCAGTGAAAAATGGTCTTATATCCACTACAAATGTTCACGGTGGTATCTTAGTGTCAGTAAAGTCACCACCAATGATTGTCTGGCATTCAAGTCAAAGCAGGGGAGTTGAAAGGTTAGTGAGGAAACCCTAGTACACCTCACATTTGGTAAATGGGCCTCCAGCTGTGTGGCGTTTGCAAAATCGTGTCTAAGTCCATTGGTCTGTAGGTCATGGTTGAGGTATATCACTTTCATATGGTTGAGGGCTCCACTCCTGGCTCCACTCCTGGTCTGTCATAAAGTCTGACAGTAGTTCTGTGTCTTGATACAAGTCTGCGGATGACACTTTAAGACCCCTCACAACTTCCTACTACTAACCTGAAGACACACTACAACCAGGAGTTGTCCGTGAAGTGTGTGTTCAAGGCCTTTTGAGTGATGAACTTTAAATAACTGGTAAAATCAGCTTTTCATATTAACATAATGTTGAAATTGACTTCTCAATGGAAAGGTTTTTCTTTTAGAATTGTTTGGTTTTAGCACCAGTAGGTAACTAAATGAAGTATGTCCTTCACCTCAATACCATTATCTTCATTAACCGAAATTCGTTTTTCACAATATCGCTAACTTATTGTCAGTAGCGTAAAGGTATAGTCTCTTTCAAGCCAAACTAATACAGATAAAAGTTCAATTCCATTAACAAAAAGTGAAGTACATCAAAGATCGTCTCTGACTTGTTAACTCACGTCTGACAAGGAGAGGACAGGCGGGTCATTACAGGGGTTACACTCCGATAAGGCTCCATATCTGCATTGAACGTCATCTCCATCTGGATCGAAAGCCAGCAGGTCATAATCTCTCCGACAGTTTGAAGGAACTCTAAAGACAAACAAGAACAAATGCATCTAGTGTCTGTGGAAAACTACAGTAGACTTTTATAAGAGCCTAACTAAAACAGGTACTTCTCAGCAGTTTGAAGGCTTTGGATGTTGATTTTTTTTCACCAGTTTATGTAATTAAAGTGGGTGGGTGGGTTGGTAGGTTTGTGGGTAGGTTGGTAGTTTGGTTGGTTCGTTTGGTAGTTGGTAGGTTGGTTTTTAGGTAGGTAGGTAGGTAGGTAGGTAGGTTGGTTTGTTAGCTGGTTGGTAGGTAGGTAGGTAGGCTGGTTGGTGGGTAGGTTGGTGTGTAGGTCAGGTTGGTTGGTTAGTCAGTAGGTAGGTACATAGGTTGTTATTTGGTAGGTAGGTAGCTGGGTAGGTAGGTAGGTTGGTTGGTTTGTTAGTTGGTAGGTTGGTGG
>NW_023421418.1:0-1626 GCF_002922805.2 Oryzias melastigma
TCTGATCAGGCTTGACATGTCCTCCCTGCTCTGTCACACCTCACATACACCACACAAGCTGCAAGCTAAACATGAAAATTGTAATATTATGGAGTAGGTTTTGGGATTTTGGTAAATTTTTTATTTATTTTTTTTGGCCAAATTTCTCATGATAGCAACATCTACCATTTTTACCAAAATTACTGTGAATTTCACATTCGAAGACCAAAAATAAAATAAGTGTGCCTGCAGAAAAAATGTCTCTCTCTCTCTATATATATATATATATATATATATCAGATAGCCACAGAAGCAATCTATTCTTCTGCTTTTGACCCTTAAAGCTCTCAAGGTCAACTAGCCACAGGTTGTTTCCAAAGGTTTACATGATGAAATTTAGCCAATCACAATCAAGATAATGTGGTTCTTAGAAAACAGTGGTGTCTACTACGGACTTTACAAGGGGCCAGTAGAAACTTGAACGTGGGATGCATTTGGTCCACAGGCCAGACTTTGGACATGCCTGATGTACCATCTCGTTATCACGAGAAAAAAAGTTTTGTAGCCGGACCGACCTTTCCTCAAATGATGATGACTGATCTTAACATTGTTCATGACAGAAAACATTATCTTGTTATCACGAGAAAATAGTCACTATCACACCCGCAGAAGCTGACAACAGCTGCTTTTTTTGCCTGTCATTTTTTAGCTAAAAACTGTCAGTTACTAACAGAAATGTTGTGTCTTAGTACTATCAGTAAACAATCATGTTTGCAAATGTCTTGATGAAGGTTTATGTCAGGGAAGGATTTGTTACTGTTTTCCATCAATTACATCACAGCATAAAGTAAAATGTTTCTTTTTATTGTACCTTTTCAATGTAAAACCTTAATTTCCAAAATATTCCAGAGATTTTCAGTGTTTTTTTTTTTTTAATTTCTGTGGTCTCATCACATACATTTTTATATTATACTATATTTTATTAGCTTTAACTGATCTTCTTATGATCAGAACAGTTTTATTGTCCAGCTTGACAAGTTCAATTTGACCCTAGTTGGATGTCTGACCTGTTCAAAAAACAGATTTCTGAAGTATTTTAGCTATGGCTGTGAACTTTAAAAGAATCAAAAAGAATGAACACGTTAATATTTATTAACACAAATTAATCACACATCGCAAAAAAAATAGTCTTTCACTTTGCCTCAGCGAATAATGCTTCTAGGGCATGTGTTAAAACACTGGAATAATCCCGTTATAGGATGGTCACTTGATAAATTTAAACATTTTAGACGATAAAAATAAAGGAAAAATTTTCTCTCTGGCCTGTTTTTGTTCCAAAATTGATTGTGGGATAATTTACATTTTTTCTTTTTTATTTGTTTGTTTGTTTTTTGGTGTTCTTGTGATTATTTACATATAATAAGTAGTGAGCAAATGCTGAAAATAAAAATAATAAAAAATCGCGATTATTTTTTTTTTACCAAGTTTGCAATTAATTAGTTAAATATTTTGTAATCGATTCCCGGCCCTAATTTGAACACATACAAATGTCTCATTCTTTAAAGACAAAGTGAAACTTGGTTTTCTCACAGATGTGATTCATACTCACAGCCATCTTTGTTGTGTTTATCCGGACTCTGCTGCTCA
>NW_023421419.1:0-1626 GCF_002922805.2 Oryzias melastigma
CAGTAACGCGTCTTCTTAAACTCAGTCAGTGCATTAGCAGTTTTTGTCTGGTGCTGAGCTCAAACATGGACGAGTGGGAACTCGGATACATCGCAGATGCCAGTTTCATGTGGAAGAAGCTGAACGTTAACGTACGTTTAGAAGAATTCATCCAGCATCATGAACCAATCAGAGTTATGATGGAGAAACATTAATTTAAGCTGCTACGGAAGGTGGAAGTGTCCTGCCCTACCTTTTTTTTTTCTGATAATTTTTCTCATTACTGTATTGTTAGAACAAGAAAATGAACTTTGTTATCTCGTTATAACGAGATATTTTTTATAAGAAAACAAAGTTTGTTTTGTTGTGAGATAATGTTTCATTATAAAAAGTTTCTATCTCGTTATAAAAAATTCCTATCTCATTAGAACGAGATATTATTTTGTTTTATTGAGTAAACAGTTTGTTTTCTTGTGAGATAATATCTCGTTATAACAAATTACTATCTCGTTATACTGAGATATTATTTCCTTTTATTGAGAAAACAAAGTTTGTTTTCATGTTACAATGAGTTACTATCTCGTAACAAGAAAACAACACTTTTCTCAAGAAAATTAAGTTTGTTTTCTCGTGCGATAATATCTCGTTATGAGATGTTACTATCTCGTAACAAGAAAACTAAGTGTTTTGTCGAGAAAACAAGAAATGTCTCATTATAATGAGATAATGTTTGTTTTCTTGAAAAAACAAACTTTGTTATCTCGTTTTAATGAGATACTATCTCACAAGATCGTTATAACCAGTTACTATCTCATTATAAAGAGAAAAAAAAAAAGTTTAAGAAAGTAGGGCAGGCCGTTTTGGGCTTCCGTGAGCTGGTTAAAGAATAAAACATGCAGAGTGGTGTTTTTGTAACCAGTGCTGGGCCAGGTTTTTTTCACCTGAACTTTAGAAAAGAGAAAAAAGAAATATTGTACAAAAAAAAAAAATCTGTAACTAAAATCATACGAATAAACACACATCGAGGAGACTCAGCCAGTATGGAGACAGTCGGCTAAAACGCTCAACCGTGTCTTTAGTAGGGATGGGTACAAAATTACCTTTGCGGTACTTTTCTTCACAAACAGCAGTCGTGGGCGCAAAGTACAAAAACAAAACCCCCCACCCCCTCCCCTATAAAATATATGTTTAATTTAAATCATTAAATACTGTACATGTCACACGTTTCCAAGCTACAGCAGATGAGCACAAAGTCTTTCTGTGAGGCTCATCTTTTTAAAAAGGACATACCACTTGCAGCCATTGCACTATTTTTCTGAAACACAAAAGTCCTTGGTTCAAACATCAGAATGTCAAACAATAGTAGTGATGTGGAATCAGCAGATTTAAACATCAGTTGACGAAGAGTGGATGTCTGAATGTGCTGGTTATGGCGACTAGCTGCTAAGTGGACGGAGAGAAATCCAAGTAAACAGGAATGCCCCGTGACTGAAGTCAGAAAAAAAAAAATCCTTGGTCCACGCAAACAGAAACGTCTTGAAACAAGACGGCCTCTTCCTCCAGAAGAAGTCGTGTTAACAGTTTTGTCTTCTCTTGTAGAATTTTCCTCTTTTTTCAGATTTTTTCTAAATTCTTTTTCAATTTCAG
>NW_023421420.1:0-1028 GCF_002922805.2 Oryzias melastigma
AACCCAAACAGGCTGGTGGGCTTTTTATTTTACTTTAACACAACGTTGTTGGAAACAGAAAACCGTATTCTCACTGAACAGCTCAGTGACACTATCAGCAACCAACAAATCCCACCTCTGTGTTGTACAGGAACTGGAAGTTTGTGGGCTGGCGAGCTGCTTCTTCCACCGCCCGTGCCAGCTCCAGAGAGCCACGCCCACCCTGAGACCAGTGCTGACACGACACGGCGTCGGATGCACCGCACTCTTTCGCTATCTGGCAGACCAGATCAATCTCCGCTGGAGTGTCGGTCCTGGGATCAGGAAAGAAAAACATAAACACTCGAGGTTTATCAGCACCAACGATACACAGAACTAAGCATACCTGAAGGCATTGAGCGCCACGACGACAGGTACTCCAAACAGCTTTGCAATCTGGATCTGCTTCCTAAGGTTGCTATGGCAACCTCCTGCAACCAGACTCAGGTTCTAGATAAGCAAGGATAACTCCAGTTAATTTAGACAAAACAACTGAAACACATTCATGACTTTCACACGTGTTTTGCATTTCTCTCACAAATGAAACATTTACTCGAATCGTAACACATATCAAATAAAATAAAATAAAAAAGTCTCTACTATGGAGAGAAATAAGTATCCCCCACATTTATGCGTGCGTAATTCTTGACTTGTGCGTAACTTTGGATTTGTGCGTGCGTAATTCTTGATTTGTGCGTAACTTTGGATTTGTGCGTGCGTAATTCTTGATTTGTGTGTAATTTTGGATTGTTGCGTGCGCAAATCCCAATTAGTGAGTAACTTTGGACTTGTGCGTGCGTAATTCCCGATCTGTGTGTAACTTTAGATTTGTGCGTGCGTAATTCTTGATTTGAGCGTAATTCTTGATTTGTGCGTAACTTCGGATTTGTGCGTGCGTAATTCTTGATTTACGTGTACCTTTGGTTTGTGCGTGTTTAATTCTTGATTTGAGCGTAATTCTTGATTTACGTGTAACTTTTGATTTGTGCGTGCGTAATTCTTGATTTGAG
>NW_023421420.1:1143-1626 GCF_002922805.2 Oryzias melastigma
CGCAACTTCGGATTTGTGCGTGCGTAATTCTTGATTTGTGCGTAACTTCGGATTTGTGCATGCGTAATTCTTGATTTGTAAATCACAATTTACATTATGTGCATAAGTACAGAAATTACAAAATTCAAAAAAATACAAATACAGTTTACACACACACAAATTAAAATTACAACAGCTTGAAACTAAATAGACATGCAAATCTTTAAAAAAAAAATCACGCTTTAATTATTTGTTACGCACACACAAAACCACATTTGTGCACAAATCTGATGTGAGACTATTTTACCTCTCAGATTCGTACGTGAGTGATGCGTTTAAATACTACTAGAATGCTGAGTCAGAGTTTTCTTATCAGCCGCTTTGATCTTAGATTGTGCATAATATCTGGTAAAATTTGACATTTTCCTACTATCTTAAACAGATATGTCCAATAATTATTATAAAAAAGTCTAAACAAGGATTTTAAGAACATTTATCCCTTTA
>NW_023421421.1:0-1626 GCF_002922805.2 Oryzias melastigma
CTGTGGAAAAGAGTCATTTAGAACACCAACGAGAGGATTTAAAGGCAGAAACATTAAAAAAATATTAATTTTGTTAAATAATTTTCAAGAAAAGAAGATTCACCATAAAACAACCCTCTAGAATATTCTGTATTGTACGTTTAAACTAATTAAGGTTCAAAATGGAGTCATGCCAAACTAAAAAAAAAAAATGTTGTTCCACTTTTTTTCACAGCTTTTACTCTGATTTGACAGCTGTAATTTCATAACTGCTCTGTTGTGACAATAAACGATACCAAGGCGACTGCCTGAGCTTTTGCTGCTCTGACATGGGAGAAGCAGTGAAGCAGAAAAATCTCATTTCTGCAACGGATGAAAGACAAAAGGGAAATATTTGTAACTTATTTATATTTTTAGAACAATAATTTAAAAACTGAAGTTAAATGGGACCTATTTTCTGTTTTTCGAGAAAAAGTCTGTGTTTAAAACCAGTCATGCTAGCTCATAATTACTTGTGGCAATACTATCAAAACATTTAGAGAAAAAAAAATAAGTAAGAAACCAGTAAATATTTAAATCACTCTACTATTTATTGTATTTAAGCTTTTTTTTGTGATTTAATATCCTAATTTAAATCAGTAAAGAACAGCCTCTCTATGTTTGGAAAGATAAACCGTTTGTAAAAAGTTTTATATACTTAATTCAGTGGATGTACAAAAGTCTAAACAATTATGTTAAATTTTTATCTTTTTTTTCTTCCATTTTCTGCCTTATTTGTTTTAGAATTTCTGTATTGTCTCATTTAATCCACTAAAACAATTTAAAAACTAATTTACATTTTTGGAAAAACTTATTTTTAGAAGTCAGTTAATGTGTTACCTATTAAAAAAGGTAATTATCCGCCATTTATTCATTGCTTCTTATGGCAATTTATTTTAAAGCAATGCTAAACTTGTAAGTGGAAGTTTGTTATTATGTTATTTATGAGTAAAAATTGTTCAGATAATTCAACAGTACTTTAACATGGCTGGGAGGGGACGGCAAACTGAAATTCAATGATTTTTTTCATATTTATTCTCTTTTTAGGATGTTTTTATCGAGTTATTTATTATTTTTTAGCATTAACTTGACTTGTTGGACTACAAAATGACAGTAGTAGCAGATTTTTCTCGATAAATATTTAATCCCAATGTTACACAATTAACCTGAATTGTGGGTAAAGCGAATAATTTCATCCATACTTCATATGTTTGTATATGTTTTCAGAGAAAATGTCAAATACTTGTGTTGTACAAAATTCCAATATGTTTTGTATTGTTTTATGATATTAAACCAGGCATAATACAAGTCACCTAAAAGGTTCACTTTATTATTACAAGCTTTTATTGCTTTAAAGTAAAAAAAAAAAAATGGATTTTTCTTTTCTTTATATATCAAACCGAAACAAAACCAAGACCTAAAAATTGAGAATTGAACCAAATGGTGGGAAAAAAGAATGGTTGCATCCCTAGAAGTTTAATTAATTGAAAGAGGTTGGATTAAGTTTTCCAAAGGAAAATAAATGTATTTATGTTAATTTAAGTCTGGTTAGCAATGTTATAAAAGTGTGTAAGACTCCTGCAAATACTTACACACAAACACAGCACA
>NW_023421422.1:0-1626 GCF_002922805.2 Oryzias melastigma
GCAAAGACCAAAATGTTAATTATATTAAGAGACTTTACTTTTACACTATGCATGCAGCCAAATGCTAACCGTTGAAGTGCTAACGTTTACATTTCCTTATTTAAAGACTAAATGCAACAGATGGAAGCACAAATGCACATGTGCCCCAAACTAATATCTAATTTCTCTGGTAACACACAGCCTGATATAAAGAAACTTCAAACATACTTAATAAAAAAAAATCTATTTTCTATTTAATCCTCCACGTAAGGACATGCACTACTTTAAGAAACCATGTCTTTAAAATATACTAATATGACTGTTTTTCAGATACGCAACAATAAACATCATTGGATCGAGAGCTCAAGACTTGCAATGTGGCTTTACCCCACTTCAAAACAAAAGTCTTCTCCCACACATCTCAGACTTGATACAGATATGTATCTACTCCAGTTTACACAAAGTAAATAGTGAAAAGTCTGATCTCTTCTGAGAAACTGCCATCCTGGTCAAATCCTGTACATAAGTGGTCTCCAGTTTCTCTCAGACAATATTCTCATGAATTGGCTTATAATAGACTGAAGTGTGCATCTGATTTACTTTTAAGTCTTTATATTCTCCTAATTTTGTTTAGAGTAAACTCTATCTTCATGCTCTGTAAAACACCTGCAGCTGCTTTAAACTGTATTTGTTCACTAGATTTTGTGTAGGAACCAAAAAAAAAAAAACCAAACCTTAAAATATCTGACGATAGCATCAGTCTCATTTGACTTAAAGTGTGATGGATGAATACAAAAAAGGTCACTAAAACTGGTATTTTCTAAGTATAATAAACATAAATCTACCATTTAAACAACTTTATTAGCAGCATCATTTTAACAGACAATCAGGAGCTCAATATTATGCATTATTATTATGGTGTGTGGGAACAACTGACGCAACAAATCCATATTTCAATTTTTTTGGAGTTGTTATTGTGTGTTAAATGCAGCTTTTTTCATTTGGCAGTCAGAGTTCCTTCTTATGTTTCCTCCCCGACTCTTTTCTGCTAGAAGAAACATTCCAAATATGTTTGTTTTTGTTAACTTTGGGGGTTTCAGTTTAGCGGACAGTGCAGCTACTTGAAGAAAGGAGCGGATGGATTTACAGCACGTGATCGCACATCAAGAATGAATCAGTAGTGGTGGTGAGAATCCAGTAGCTTTACAAAATACATTTTCTTGAAACGAATAAATTAAAGGGAAAAAACGTAGTTGCTTTTCACAGCCCATGGTTGGGCTGTAGTAAACGCATAAACTTGAACTTAAACTATAACAAAATGTCAAGTCCTACGTCCATAAAAGTGTCTTCCTTCTTCATGCGAGTACAAATAAGTACCCCCCTCAAATAAAGGATAAACCAGCAGCTGGCAAAATCATTTTTCAGTGCAACAAAACATAGTAACACAATGACTCAGTTGCCAAACATGTGGCCAACCTGTGACCACCAGGAGAAATGTAGGGATCTCTTTCCCAAGAATACTTCAACACAACCTCTTGGTTTAAAGGATGAATTTAATTTGGACCATACATAAACACAAGCGGCTCAACAGCAAGCCCTCGCCTTCAGCCTCTTACCCTTCTTGCCGCAGTAAATGAACTGTCCGGT
>NW_023421423.1:0-1626 GCF_002922805.2 Oryzias melastigma
AATAATAGGCCAAAGCGTGAACACAGACAAAATGGGCTGAAGGAGTAGAGAAACACAGCAAAAAGATTTAATAAAGAAATAATAAAAAAAAATAAATAGTAATAAAGGTGTTTCATATATCCCCTAAAAAATCAACTAGTAAAGCTTTTCTTTGTTGAAAACACACGAGAATCAAACCAAATTTTAAAAGTTATGAATTTTTCCTCAGCAGCATGTTAAAATCTTTTGCAAGAAATAGTAAAATAGTTACAAATGTTCTAAAAAAATAAGAGAACACTAATCCTCAGAAAGAAAGTAGTAAAACGATCTGTCCATGCAGAAAGTTATTTTACTTGACAAAAAAACCTTATCATTTCAAAATCTAGAGACAAAGAGTTCCACATGAGCATTAAGAATGGAAAAAATCAATAAAAAGATAAACTATGTTATTGGTTAGTTCTAAGCAAATTGTTTGCATTTTTATGAACTTAACTGCAGTTGATTTTGATTAAAGTGAGAAAAACTAGTGGAATAAATGGAAGATGAGAACAAAATGTGAACAGCACAAGAACACAAAATCATCAGCACAAGTTTCCCATCTCAATGAATTCTTATAGAAAACAAAACTAGTACTTATTCTTAGAACATAAATCTATATTTTTTTCAAAATAATGAGAATGAATGCTAGTCTAACTTTTCCAAATTTGTTACATTTTTAAATAATATTCTTAAAATTGAACCTAAAAGTTACAGTGTAAATTAAGTTTTTGTTTAATCTTAAATCACCTTTTTCTAGAGCAAAACAATTTGGACTTATTTTAATAATAATTTAATTTAATTTAATTAATGAGACAAACAACTCTTGACTGCACTGATTTTGAGAAAAGCTGAAGAGAAGTTACAACTGCCTATAAACATGGTTTTAAATAATTAAAGTATGAAATAATTTTCAGTGCACAGTTCACTGAAAATTCCAAATAAAGGATTGTGTTTCTAACAATAGAGGGATTTTATTGATCATCATCTCACATAAAGTTGAAATTGTCTGTCCAACCGGCTGAATTACCTCGAATATCTCGGGGTGCATGTGTCCAATGACTGGTTTGGCTCCGGCCTCCAGAATGCGTGGAGGAACATTGGACGGTCCAGGTCCAAACATGTGGCGCTGAGGAACCACTAAAGGTTTCCGCAGGCATGATGGTGGCGGTACAGAGAGGGTCGACATGTTCTCTGGAGCACGGCGAGCTCAGTACAGTTAAAAATAAGAGTTGTGGAGACCAATGAAAGGCACCTCAGACGTATACACCTCTCTGAAGCAGTGACATCAAAATTCTGCTTTTATCTCTTCCATCCTTTGTCAACACGTTTCCCTTCTCTCTGTCTGGACGGCGTGTGCTGAGTCTGAGCGCTGGAGTTTTTGCTGATAAGGCAGTTCTCATGCGTCCGTAAGTGTTAATCATTGACAGGTGACTGTGCAGAATCCGGTTATTGCTTTTTTAACTCCCTCATTTGAAACTGGAGCCTGCTTATAATTTATTGTTATGCTTTAATACAGTTCAATTTGACCTCATTTAAATGACAGATGTTTATTACAGTCAAAGGACTTGGTGACAGTCAGAGGAAACATCACAAAGGAATCAACACAAT